>NC_057808.1:353778161-353800127 GCF_018294505.1 Triticum aestivum
GGTGGTGGTTGTTGGGGGCGCAGCTGGAGATGCTCTTATGTGTTCAATTTTGCACGACTCCTCCTTCTGGTCATCTTCATTCGGCATAGCGTCATCGCACCAGCGGCATTGAGGGCAACACTGGAGGAGCTCCTCCTCCCATGATGCGTTGGCCAATGGATGCACTGTATGAGTTGTATACATCTTGCAACAAAATCAACACTTGCTTGTGAGGAACCCTAACCCAAGCGAGCGAGTGGGAGGCACTATGAATACACGTGAACATGATAAATAATATGATTGTGCTCCTGGATGCCTCCGCTTCCCACATGTAGATGGTCATCGTCAGATTGGCCGCTTCCCACATGTAGATGGTCATTGTCAGATTGGCCGCCTCCCTTGGCTGCGGGTTCGCGGCCGACTTTGTCATTCACGTCTTCTACGCTCTTTGTTGCTCGGCGCATGCGTAGCAATGGAAGAACCACTGCATGCTTCCTGCTTCAGCTACAGCCGCCGCCGCCAAAGACCTAACCCTAGTGAGCAAGCGAGAGAGAGTGAGCAACGCAATGAGGGGCTATGCCAAGGTGTTATGTTGTGCGGCGCGGCTCGACAAGGTATGGTCAGGTCCCATCGGTGAGTGGGCGCGAACCAGGTTCGGTGCGGCTGATTTGGTTGGCAACAATACGAAAAAAATAGAGAGAGAAAAACCACAAGGTGAGAGGTACACACTCAACAATAAATTTAAAAAGAAACTAAATGGGATAAAATGTGGCCCAAGTTTGGCAACATTATGTGAAAATTAAGAATTTTCACTAAATGGGGTAAAATCTCTCACAAACGTGAAACTACGGTGAAAATGAAATTTGCTCTTACTTTAGTTTTGCATTTTTATTTTCTATTGACATGAAGAAATAATATGTATCTATATTCATATCTATACCTACTAATAAAAGGAGGAAGATTTCTTGATTCTCCTTCCATCACCATTTTATCATCGGCGGAGCTTTGTGAGGGCAAAAGCGTGCCATGGCCCGCCCAGGCTGAGCAGTTAATACTACATATACTATTTACATCACAGCCCATGACTGCATCGCTCGCTTGCAGCACCACCTCATCACGCTTCTCTTTTTCGCATTCAGAGACGATCGCTCTATGCCCCCTCGATTCCTCATCCTATCCAGCAGAGTGCTGAGTAGCTGACCGATGCTAGTGCATTGGTCACGCGTACAGCCGCGCCAAGGGCCAGAGAGCGGTGGCCCGGAGCCATGAAGGTCGAGCTGCCAGTCCCACCATCGCAACGAGTAGCAGGTTCGAGCCCATGCCTCAGGCGGGCAGCTAGCAGCGGCCAGCCGGTGGATGAGCACTACTGCATAGGCACGTCACTACATAATTGCCATGGACAACAAGGCTAATCAAAGCAGAGATTTAGTCTTCAATAGAAAAAGAGATGGTGTGATTAGAAATGAAGTTTAGGAAGACTTGTGAGCAGCAGCTCATCATCCTTTGCTTGAGTTTATTTTTATGTGTGTGTTTTCTTTTAGCTTGGCCCGCCCAGGATTTTCTTAGCAGCAGCTCATCATCCTTTGATTTTTATATCACTTAATTTTATGTTAACCAAAAAAATTGAGATTGAGATACCTTCTTGAAAAAAAAATGTCCGATCATTCATTCCTACATCGTCCCCTTTCAATTCCATTTTGTACGTCGTTTTGTTGGTCGAAGTGTTTCTGTTTCGTAAAAAATAAAATATATTGCGCTTAGATGGACTCAAACCGTGGTGGCAAGAAGAGCTTATAACACATGGACCAACTCATCCAATTGATTTGGTTGGACAAATAACGAAAGCTACTCTGTTATTGGTGAAACGGATTTTTTCAGAAAAGAAAACTTGAAAGTCAGACCCACATGTCGCTGCTCGCTCTAAACATAGATACTAACCTCCATCCAATAAACAGTTGCCCCATGTATGTCGCTGATGTAGAAGGCAAAAATCTTCATTAATTAGCACTAACCTAATGTGTATTTGTAGAAGATGACACCAACATAGCAGAGATAATATAGATATAGTGATAAGCCCATGGGAAAGAAGTTCAGGCTTCGTCCCTGAATGTAGATGCATATTTTCATCATACTTGCATCCTTTATAACCGAGATTTTATTATGACAAATTAATTTAGTTGAGGGAGCCTTTGCTTTTGTTCTGCAAGTCGAAAAGGTTGAGGAGCTCGACATCTGGCCCTTGCGGCATGGGAAGGTAGAGCTGTATGGAAATATTACAGGTGGACAATGCAACACAAAGGAGGAATGGATTTCTTATCAATCTAATATCTTTCTTGTGTCCAGTTGAACGTACCGGCACGCCGCACCATGTTTGTTGATGCGGAGTCCGTGAGGATCACCCAACCTTAGTTGTCCCTTAGTTTTTCAATGAGGTGAGACCTTCAATTTGTTGTGCTATTGTCACTAGTCATTGTGTATTGTTCCTGGGAGTGAGAGGACAGATGCGGAGGGCGCAGCGGAGGTGAGCCTCTCCTGGCATGCGGCTGGCCGGGAGGATCACAATTCTGGCGTTCCATCCAAAGGATCAAGGAGGACATCCGCATAGGGATTTTCTTCTCTATAGGGAATGGGGACAAGATCCAATTTTGACTGGACCCGTGGTTGGGTACCGAGCCACCGCGTGTATGCTTCCTTGGCTTGTTCTCGATTTATGTGGATCCGTCTCTACTAGTCTCCACGGCCTTCCAAGCTAGACGGTGGAATATTCGTTCCCTCGTATCTTTAGACAAGCAGAGAGTGACAACTGGACTAGATTACAGGCCGCCCTACCACTAGTGCAACCGGACTATCCGGACACGTTGTCTTGGTGGCTCGCACCGACGGTGGAATATTCGATGGGCACGGCATACCATGCCCTATGCCAACCACCTACCACCCTCTGGCTTTCTCCGTTGTGGAAAGCCCCCTTACCCTTACGCTCAAAAAAAGCCCCCTTATCCTTAAAGATTAATATTTTCATGTGGCAGTTACTACGGGGTCGCCTCCCCTCGGGGACAGAGGTACTTAAGCAGCACGAACCTGGCGATGGCTTATTCCCCCTCTGTGAAGTACCGGAGACCGGACGCGTATCCTTTTCTCCTGTACGGCGATGCGGTTATTATGGACATTTGTCCGCGAGGCGTTGGGGCCCGACTAGGAGGCCCTGAACCTCGCGGAGATTCTCCAGTTTACGGTTATGCAGCAGTCGCGACATTGCCGTCTATTTTGGCTAATTTTTGCGACAATGTCATGGACTCTTTGGACGACTCGTAATAAGATGATGACTGAGAGGGTCTTTCTGAGGAAGGCGTTTGACTCCTTCAAATTCCTTATTTTTTCTGCTGCACTGGCACCCGCTCTCGTGGCAGCGTGATCGCGACCAGCTCGGCCTCAAGATGGATGCGCTCCTGGCATCAGCGCGTCGATTATCGTCGGCATTTTTTTTTCTATTTTTCTTATGTTTTCTTCAGGTGATGTTCAGATGTTGGTTGTATGGACCGTGTTTTATTTATAAAACAGGGTGAAAGCCTATTTCGAGAAGATATAAGATGTATACTACTCATATCACCGTATGTAAAATTATTTATTTATTTAATCACACAACATGTATTTCTGCAAAATACATATATAATTCTTCAAACAAATTTTTCATTTAATCACACATAGTATATTTCTGCAAAATAAATATATAATTCACCCGCCAAAAATACATATATGATTGTTCTACCAAATAAATAATTTGTTTAATCACACATCTTATACAAAATACATATATAATTGTTCTATCTTTTTTTAGAAGGATACATTTTTAATTCTTCTTCTATCAAAAAAATGTATTTCCGCAACACACAGGCACATATACATGGGCCCAGCCCAACAGAAAATAGGCTTGCAGGCCCGCTACTACCCAGGTCACCTGCCCCCATCTCCTCTATCGTTGTGAAGGAGCAGCAAGGGTTTCCCGAGTGAGGTCTTGAGAAGCGGCGTAGGGCGATTTGGTGCGAGGAGAGAGAGGGGATCCGACATAGCAGCAGAAGGCGATGGCAGGTGGCGTGGCTGGGGCTGGCGGTGGGGGCGGAGAGGGGGAGGGGGCTGGCGGTGGTGGCGGCGCGGGGGAAGATGAGATCGCCGTACGGTGGTGCGAGTTCTGCCGCAAGGACATCGGAGGCTACGGCTTCTACTTCACGTACATGCACCGGCCAGCGTGCAAGGCAGCGCGGGACAAGGAGTTAAAGCTCGCCCAGAATCTCGCCAGGGGATCAGCAACAAAGGAAGGACAATCAGAGCCGGAAGGATCGGAAGCGGTCTAAGGAGGCGAACAAGGGGACGGCCTCCTCCAAGGCCAAGTCCGAGAAGCCGGCCCACAAATGAGGTACTATATTAGCGCCGATCTGCCCTGTTCTTACGACTCGTGGCTTGGACAGTCAAAGAATTTTGCATCTTCCTCTGTAATAATAAATTGATTCGTCGGTGGTGCCTGTGCCTGTGCCTGTACCTGTGATGCGATGGCATATTGAGTGAAACCTGTGATGCGACAGCTCTTTGAACTCTGTGATGGATGGATGGATGGATACAGTATAAAATGTCCTACTTTCCGTGGCTATGATTTGATAACATTTGAAGTCTTCTGACTTCTGCAAGTATGTGCTATGGGTCAGGATAAGGTTTTCTGCTGCTCACTTTGGTTGTTGGTCCAAATCGTGGCCATGGTTTGATAACATATCCTGTGCTCTGCAATGCCTATTTGTCTGTCCATCAAACTGTTTTTCTGTTCTCTGAATAGCTTTCTAGCTAAACCTGCCATTGAACATTGAGATTTTAATGTTAAGTACTCCCTTTCTAAGAAGGGCACTCAATTAAGAAAGTCAAGTAGACTTGCTTCTTCATAAATCATGTGCATGGAATCCTCAACTGTGTGCTTCTGCCATACTTTGACAAGATGGTTACAACTAGTTTTGTATTGCCATCATAATTAATCCTGCCTTCAAATTAGTTTAAGCATGCTGGTCTGTCTCATCTGGGTTAGGCAAATTGACCCTATCATGCTGGCCAGATACTATCTGTGCCAAATTTCTGCTGCTTCAGATAATAACTGGTTGATTTCTGTAGCTTCCTAACTAAAAAGCTCCTGTTCCTCTTTTGAATAAATAGAACCACTGAGGAAAAGTTGTGTTGCCTGGGCAAGGAAGTACTAGTATATTATAGCCAGACACTGCAAAACTCACTGTTATTGTAGGAAAAACCTTGCTGTTCCTCTTTTGAAATTTATAAGTCTATCCTATAGTCTGACACTGGAAAACTCACTCGTTTTTGTAAAGGAAAAGAATAGGATCACTGAGGAAATTTCCTGTGTTGCTAAAGTCATAAAAAAGAGTACACGTTTAAACAGGTTTTGAAACATGCTAAATTTCCTGTGTTGCTAAAGTCAATCGATAAGCATCAAAGTTATTATTGCTTTTTATAAATTACAATACACTGAATACTGACTAGAACAAAGTAAAACCTACTTATTATAAACCTACAAAACAACATTTTATTTAGCATGCTGAGCTCTCATCCGGATGAGAAATAACTACTCCCTCCGCCTCATAATATAAGACGTTTTTATAAGGCTAGTCATAGCGGGGAGTAACTTAGACTAGTAACATATGTATGTTACCTCCATAGTGGGAAGTGTCATAGGTGTAGTAACATGCATATATACATTTATTGCTTTGTAGACTCGTTTTGCATTGGAAAGCACTATGTGATGGTAACATATTATGTTACTCCATTTGTCTCTCTCCTCTTTAATTGCATGACACATCATCTTTTTTGCTTATGTGGCATGTATGTTACTACTTATGTTACTCCCACTATGACTAGCCTAAGCTAAAATAGCTTGCAAGAACGTCTTATATTATAGGACAGTGGGAGTATGTCTCATCCAATTCCTATATTATTGGATTTTACATGGAGATTCATGGGGATTTTTTATTTTATTTTTTGTTTGGATTAATCAAATAGTGTATTGAGTTAGATGAGACTGTTAATTCTCGTCTAGAAGATAATTAGCAAATCCATTTTATTTAAGGGTGTTTCATTCTGTTGGTTGGTGCTGGACGTGCAATAGCATCGTACTAGCTCTCATGGGGACTTCTGTTCTTGGCTCTATTTCTTCATTAAGGTGGAATGGCTACATGGAGTTAACTATATTTTATAGTGCTGCAAAATAAAGTAGTTTTTTTAATATTAAAACATGGTGTATAGAACTTTTGTCCAACATGTAGGACTTCTAGTGAGATACACAGGAAATAAACTACTCCCTCCGTTCCTAAATATAAGACGTTTTGGTAGTTCAATTAGTCTTATATTTAGGAATGGAGGGAGTACATGAGAAAAGGAACTATTTCATAATGCTGCTGAATAAAATAATTTATAGAAAATATCATCTATATAATTTTGGTTCAACTTAAAGAAGTTTGACTCAAGTACAAATCTTGAATTTCAGTTATTTTGGAACAGTGGGAGTAGTCTCTATAGTGGGCTTTACGAGGACTGAAGTATTAAAGGGAGGACGCTTATAACTTTGTTCTGAGGGCATTGCATTGAATAAAATGGGGAATTGTTGTTTTTCATTCAACACAGAACCTACTTATTAGAAACAACCTGTATTAACCGACTGTATTAACCAAACACATGATCCTAAAGACCTAGTTCAACAGGAAAGCATTATGTGACCAAGAAATATCATCAATTAACAAAGTCAAATGAAATACCACTTAGGAGATATAGGTACATTCAACAGTGCACCAGGGAATGATTGTTGGTCCCTCTTCTTCCTTGTTCTGTTTGATCAACCAAAAGAACTGAAAACATCAATATCCAAGTGCCCTCAATCTATTCACCGTAGATTACACCTCTACCTGAACGGATACTCCCTCCGTCCCACAATATAAGATTGTTTTTCAAGCTATGTTAGCTTGAAAAATGATCTTATATTATTGTAGAACAACTTTTCATCTTAAAAATTGACTAGCTGAGGATTTTCGCCCAAAAAGTAATGGAAAAAAAACATTATGTCGATCCACAAGTAATAAAAAAACATATGTCCTAAAAATAAAAAAATTGCTGAGTGGATGAGATATGTTGCCAAAGAACACAATACCTTGCCCTTCCCTACGTTTTCATGGAGCAACAATCTTTTCACATTAGACAGAAGGCCAACAGGGGGAAACTCCACATGGTCCAATTTCTAGAACTTGGCAAATCAGATCATATTAAGTAAAAAAACATTGGCTTAAAGATCAGAAGAAGTAAGTTAATGTAATACAGATAATCGGAGAGCTAGGAATCTTTTCTCAATTATCACGTTTTCACCGAAAAATTTGCAAGACAGGTCTAACTATCTAGATCCATGATTATTGCAGAAACTGTTATACCACTTATTCATATACAAAGCAAATATAAGCTGGGTCACCGGTGTCCTACTTTGGCCCTTTGGACTTTGATTGAGGAAGGCGTCGACGGGTAGACTCAAGCACCAGGATCTGGAATGCAGGGTACCTACTAGCTCCAAAGAGGCTTTTATGAATCCAATAAAAAATGATTTTCGACAAAAAAAAGCTGCGGGTATTTCGCAAATCCGTATAATAAAATTTGTTGGAAATGACCGACTGGGGAAAGAGGGATAAATCCAGATCAGTTTTTGCCCGAGGCCTACAAATTCTGACGTACAAGAAATTCAGAGACCACACTGCTGGCTTGCACTGGCTGCATAAAGGTGCACAAGACAGCGGCGTTGATCGGACAACTAAGGGATTCGAGAGAGGCAGCTTCGGCTGCAACGTGGCCTTTTGGCCAAGCAAAGATTGCAACTCTCGAAGATGAAAAAACAAACGCGAGTCCAGAAGGAGAAAACCAAGTCGAAACTGACTGGACATCGAATTAGAAGACAAGTCTAACTATCTAGATCTATGATTTAATAACCTTTTCTACTAGTTATATTTGCGAATACTTCATTCACCACCTCCAAATCACAAACCAGGTCTGACCACGGATGACTAGCACCAATCAAGTTGCCCCTTGCAGAAAATTTCTTCAGCGCACAAGACGGCGGCGGCGATGGGATCTGAGAGAAGCAATCTTGGCCGAGATGGTGAGCCAACAAACATTGCAACTCTCGATTTCTCGAAGACTAGAAAACAAACGAAGAAAAAACCAGGTCTCGACAGACGGATCTAAGACATGAGGAGAGGGCAAAACAGAGAGGAAGGATGGAGACCACGACCCAGATGTAAGTCATACTAGTGAAAAATCTGCTGGGCAAGGAAACGTTTGCGCAGATCTGAAAATACAGACATAATTCATCACCTGACCAAGAGACCCTTCAATCCTCTTCCCCGGCGCCGGTCCTCTCGTCAACTTGAGGCCTCCCCGTCGGCCGAGCTGTCCGGTGTGCCTCCCCCGCTGCTTCCAGCACACCGGAGCTTTCTCCGGAAAAAGAACGCCATGGCCTAATACAGAGGATGCATCACCAGCTTCAAGCGAGGCCCCCACGGTTGGCAACAAGGGACATGGACGTATCGCCGGATCTAGTTGCGTGCAGGCCGCGAGACACGGATCTCCTCGCCAGGATCCACCCAAAGTTGATCTGCCTCCCGAGATCCGGCCGAGTTAGCCACAGACCAAGTGGAAGCGACGAGGGAGGGAGGCGCACAGTGGTTGAATAAGATGTAAGCAGAGGAAAGAAGGCTCTGAGCCATGGCGGTTGCTTTTGGGATGAGGGGCTCTGCCTCTGCGCAAGGAGAGGAGCGGAGCAGACGGTTATCATGTGAGGGGAGGCTCGCCGAGTACGTAAGCACCTTTTACGCGTCAACGCTGGCTGGCGTCCCAGGTGGGGTAAGGTTGTCAGGGAGTACGATGCAGTCGCATCTTTTTTTAGGGACACGTAGTCACATCTCACACCTCGTGGAATTCAGCAAAATTTTGGCCGTGTTGCGAACTAAGCCCAGCAACACCTTTCGTCGCGTAAAAAAATAGTAAAATAAGAACGGATTTGCTATTTTACAATGGAATGTTTTTCAATTCGTCAACATTCAAATCTGTCTCCGTCCGCTCTTGCGCGGAGATTTGCGCTGGGAGGTTTGGTTTTCGAGCTGGTGTTTGCTGCCGGCGCGGTTTTCCCGACCCTTGTTTGGTTTTGTCCTTTTTGAATTTTCGACGCGGTTTTCCCTTTTCATTCGAGCGTCGCTGTTTCGAGAAGGCAGAGAGAGGAAGAGGCGCTCGAGCAGCGAAGGAGACCACACGATTCGTGTTGTTCATGTCGATTTTGAGGCCCCCCACCTGTCAAGCTTGATTTCTCTCTCCTTTCTCTTCGATTCATGACGTCTGCCATGATTTCTTTGTGGGTTCGTGATTGGTGTTTGTAGCCGCCGTGTTGTTGTAGATTCGTGGTAGGCGCTGGTAGTTTTTGGTGTATTTGCCATGTTCCAATTTCTATTTTTTTCCCTGTGTTCTAGACCTCAACTTACCCATAGTTTGTGAGTGTTGGTTCTTACCAATGTATTTTTTTCGGTGCTCATGTATTAAAGTGTAAGCACAATATTTTCTGTGTTCTTTTGCTAGTATTTGTTTTTCGAAATTCATGTAGTTTTATCTTGATTATCTATTGAATTGTGGGCTTTTCTCTGTATTTTTATGTGCTTTGCATTGCAATTCCTCTATTCTTTCAAATTTTTTAATGCTCCTATTTGATTTTTTTTTCGCGAATACACAAATCTTGCGTATCATTGCATTCATAGAAGGAATAGAATGAGTACAAAAGGGGGTACACCACATGACATGAACGCAGGCAGGCGTGAACATGGTACCCGAAGCAGGGAGACAAGGGATGCTCAGCCCGAACAGGGGATACAACCTAGCTAGACCTACCAAGCCTGAACCAAGAGTGGCAATGCCGAACCAGCAAGAATACCAACATCGCGAAAGCCAAATCGGGGTCACCACGAGCGAGTAAGATAGCGCCTTCAAGAAGGAAGAACGACGTCGAGACGCCATCGCCATCCGGTCCGGAGGAACCAGACCTAGGGTTTCACCTGAGCTTGAGGACGGGGCTCGGCCGAGGGCCTTGACAGCGCCTCCAAGTAGAAAAACGACATCCGCAAACGCCGCCGCTGCTAGCACCGGCAAGCCGGGCAGGGATTTCGCCCCGGCCTGAGGCAGAGCAATCCCATAGCCACCGCATCTGGAGTCGAAGATGAGGAAGCCAGCGCTAGTCGGAGCCACCATATCAAAGGGGGTTGGCGGGGCTGCACTTGCCGTCGAAGGGTGGCACCGCCTCCGAACCCACGAGCATTGGATTTGGCAAAAGGGGAGCTTCGAGAAATACAGGGCAGGCGGTGGAGCGAACCACAGGGGGTGGGCTGACGGCGCTCAGCAATGCCGACAGACTAGAACTGGAGGGACGTAGATCCTAGTTGTCGTGGCCAAACCCGTCGAGACGTCAGTAAGCCAAGCGAGCTGGAAGAGACGCAGCTGCTTGGTCACCGAGACCGGAGCCGCCCGGCAGAGGACACCGACGTCCACGGGCACTGGGGAGATGCGGGCCCGAGGTCGCCGGGCCGGAGCAGCGCCAGCAAGTACCCGCCTTGAGGAGCACCATGACTGCACAAACATTGTAGCCTCATCGCCTCCACGCGTTAGCCATCACCGTGGCTCGGGAGGGGAGGAAGGGCCGCCGGAGACGAGGGGGGCCTGCCTGCGCGGAGGCAGGCCGCGAACACGCCCGCGTCCGGCTGCAGTTCTCGCGCCCAGCCCGCGGCCAACACCAGCACCAGAAGCGCTGGGCCGCACCGCAAAAGGGGGGATGGGCAGACCGCAGGGCAGCGCGCCGAGGCCGTGGCCAGGCCCGCCGGGCCAGACGCCGGACCGGCAGGAACAAGCAGCAGCTAGGAGGGGGAGGCGCCCGCGATGCGCCATAGGTACGGGGACGCGGGGCAGGGGGAAGCGCATGGGGACGGGGCCGCCATGCCGCCACCGTCCCAGGGCTCGGCGCGGCCTCGCCGGCTGGCCCTCTGGCGGCGGCGCAGCGGAGGTAGGTGGAGGGGGCGGGGCTTCCCGGCCGCGGCTGGTGGATCTGGGCGGAGGGCGGGGGGATGCGCGAGGCACGGGGGAGGGGGCGGGATCCGCCCCGCCGCCGCCATCCCGGGGCACGGCTTGGCTTCGCCGGCCGGCCCTCCGGCGGCGGCGCGGCGAGAGAGGGCGGAGGGAGGAGCTTCTTGGCGGCGGCTGGGGTTTCCCCCGTGTCGCCACAGGAGGGCGACGCGGGGGTGGGTACTCTTTTTTTTCCTAGCTTCGCTCCTAGTTGATTGAACCAGCCATGATTTGCAGTGTAACTCTGTTCGTGTTGAGTCTGTATTTTACTTATGTATCTGTAGTGTAATTATGTGCAGAGTTTCAGTGTAATATAGGTCAGAGTTACTGTGTAATTTGCCCCTGAGTTGCAGTGTAATTCCCCCCAAAGTTACTGTGTAATTCTCATGCTTATTATATGTAATTTACCCTAAAGTTTTACACTGTGTAATTACCCCCAGAGTTACTGTGTAATTATCCCAGAGTTTCAGTGTAATATACCCTAGAGTTACTGTGTAATTTGTCCCAGAGTTTCGGTGTAATTACCCCAGAGTTACTGTGTAATTCACATGCTGCTTACATGTTTTTAGTGTTATCCCAGAGTTACACTGTGTAATTTTTATGATTCAGTTATGTAATTCCTGAAATTTTGCATTCTTGTTGATTGTTCGAGTGTCATTGCGATGCAGTTATGAACTATGTCCTGTTTACAATGTAATCTTCCCAAGAATTCTAGTGAAACCCTAGTTTTACAGTGTAATCGCCTTGCTTATTCTATGTGTTTACAGTGTAATGTTCCCAATAATTGCAGTGTTATCCCAGATTTACAGTCTAACCCCCTTGCTTTTATTTTTGTATTTATTGTGTAATTTTCGCCCTAATTTGTAGTGTAATATTCATGCTTCAGCTCTATAATATATAGGTTTTAGTTTAATGGGTAAGCTTCGGAAAGTCTCCGCCAGGACGTTCCGTTAGTATCATCTTCGGAGTTTGCCTTTGTTGTGAGTGCTCTGATTCTCCCCTTTCTCTTTCTTCGTTGTTGTGGCAAGTGTTTGAGTTTGTTGCTGCTGAACTCGGGTGAACATCTTCAGTCTCCTTCATACTTAGCATTTTGTTTCAGTTTTATTTTTCGTACTAGTTTCAACTTGTATGATATGTACTTGTTTATGAATTTTTATTAATGTGCCCACCTGTTCCGGATTCATGGTGGCAAACAGGTCTGCGTTTCAGGGGTTCTGTTCTGCTGCGCCTTCTTCGCTTGGTGTAGCTTCATTTTGCATTTCTTCCAATGTCTGTAGCAGAGTTCTGAAGATGTAAGTTTCTCACTTTTTTGTCAGATGGTTTTACCGAAAAAGGCTTTCGCCCTGCTTTATATATAAAGCAAAGATCAACCACAACTCAAGTACAAACGCACCCCACGACAACACACGCACACACCCAAGGCGGGATACATAGGCGCTGAGCGCAGCAACACCACCCCTAACACTACAAGAGCAATCGGGGACCTCCACCGTGAACATGCCACCGCGAAGAGATGAAGCCGCATATGGCGAACCGTTAGCTCCAAGGCGGCGCCTCCAAGAAGGTTACGACGCCAACGCGCCGCCACCGCCCGACCCGGGGGTCAGAGTTTCCCCTAGAGCGACACGATGACCGGTGAGAGCCGCGACGACGCCTTCAAGAAGGTCACGTGCTATGCCGCCGCCGGTCTGTCCGAAGATAGAACAGGTTTTCACCCCAGCAAACACTCACCGCCACCGAATGCCACACCCCTGCCACCATGCCGCCCACACGACCATGGTCACCGGGCAGCACTAAGCCATGGGCTCTGCCCATGAGCACCGCGCTACCACCACCAGGGCCGCCACCCCGGCATCCAAGACCTTGACACCACCTCACCCAAGACCGATCGCTACCCCAACCAAAGGGACGAGTGGAAAGGCCGCTCCTTTCACACCCTTGCCCCCCCCCATGCCGAGACCCAAAGGGCCGGCCAAAATTGGCCTCCATCACCCGTCCTGCTACACCGGGTGCAAGACAAGCTCGGTCCAAACGCCTGGCGCGAGATGAGCTCGGTCCTGCTGCCGAGCGCGAGACGAGCTCGGTCCTGCTGCCGGGCACGCGACGAGCTCGGTCCTTCTGCCGGGCGCGAGACGAGCAATGGACCGTAACTGGGAGCGGTCCAGCCCTATGACGAGGGGAGGAATCAAAGATCGAAACAGGCTGCTCACAGACGGCCGACGCCGGAGGAGACCAACCGCCGCCATGAAACGATCCAGACCACCACCATGAGCTACCACCACGCCGTGACAGCCCACATCCATGCCGAGACCCTAAGGAGCAGCCCCGAGCCAGCAGCTGCGACACGCCGCCGAAGGTGCAGCCCGCCCCCCGGCCATGGATGCCCAGCGCCCCTCCACTCCGAAAGGAGCAGCCTGACCGCCGGCCGCCCCGCCACCACCTTAGCCAGGTCGCCGACGCCACCCACACGTCCGCCGCTGCCACCACCCGGATCTGGGCAGGAGCACCTAGATCCGCCGCCAGCAAGGCCCCCGCCCCTGGAGCCCCAAGAGCCGCTGCATGGGGGGGGGGGCAGCACCACCGGGACACCAGCATGCTGGGGGAAGGGAGCAGAGCCCGAGGATGGGCCGACGACCGCCGCCGCCAACGCAGAAGGCCAAAGAAGACGCCCCGCCGCCGCCTACACCGTGCGGCCTTTGGCCGGTGACGCCACCGGCGGCGGCGAGGGGAGGGAGGCCAGGGAGGGGGGCTGGGAAGCGGCGGCGCTATGGTTGGCTCCCTGAGTCACCCGCGGGAGCGACTCGGGAGTGCTTTTCCTTTACAAGGTGTTTGAGAAGCAAGTTCATCAATAGTTTCACTTACTCTTGAATGAATTGTTGGGCTGTTGTTGTTATGTGTTTTGTTACTGGAGTCCTCAACTCTTAGTTGTGTTGTTGATGTAGCCCCATTTGCCGAATGTACCTGCGATCAACATGTTAAGTTAACTGGACTTCTTGCTGGAATATCATAACTAAGAAAACACTCCTTTTTGTCAAGCAGTTTCGTACCACTACCGTATTTCAAAGTTGCTTTTTCTTACCTTGTATATAATGTCTAATTGTAGGAGCACGGTAAACGATTCCAGCAATGTATTTTTTTTGTGTGAGCTATTTTGATTTTGATGTACACAACATATTTTTCTGAGTTTTTGCCATTTACTGATACTCACATTTAGAATGAGATCTTCTTGTGACAATGACAGTAGATCATCTTCTGTTATTGTTCTTCTCATTCTCCCCATCAGCGTTTTTGGTAAAGAATTATCAGTAATAGTACAAGTAGCCCATGAATTAACTGGATCTGTATAAAAAGTCAAGAATTAGGTGGATATTGGTCTTTCCAGTGTATTTTAGAAGTTCCTGGGTATTTTAGTTCCCTTGGTATTTCCAGCGTAGATTCTTTGGTGTTTTACACTGTATTTATTATGGTAGTATCGCTGTAGTTACTCTGTACTTTTAGTCTGTATTTACACTGTAAGTTCAGATGCTTTTTCAATGTACTTGCTATGTATTTTAGTAGTTTTATGCACTGTTCTTACACTGTAAATCCAGGGCACTTTCATTGTACTTGATCTGTATCTTCACTGATCACTGTACTTGTAAGTTCAACGGAATTTGGTAATTCTAATGTTTTTTCCCAGTGTAAGTCCATGTGTTTTTACATTGCCCAGGAAGTTACAATGTAAATATAGGGGCACTTTACACAGTAATTCCTGGGTTATTTCACTGAAAATCCTGGATCATCAACATTCTTGCAGTGTAAATGTTCATTTTTACAGTGTAACACTGTATATCGTTGGCGATTTCCACTGTATTTTTTCTGCGGTTACACTGTAATTCCTAGGTATTTTACAGTGTAAGCTGACAAGTTTTGGCAAGTTTAAATCTCTGGTAGTTTTCAGTGTCAATTCCTGTGTATGTGGACTATAATATCTAGGGGATTTACACTGTAAGTCTTGGACTATTGCAGTGTAAGTTGGCAAGTTCTGCTAGTGTAAATCTTGGACTGTAATTTGTAGGTGTTCTTGGGCTCTTTTGCACTGTAATTCTTGGTAATTTTTAGTGTCATTTACTTTATCTACACAGTGTGTAGGCTCTGTTTTTTTTCTACTCTTTGCAGCCTTTTTTTTGTATTATACTTTAGAAATGAGTTCCTGTCATTTTTCTGAATGTTTCTATGCTATCAGGTGCACATATTATTTTCTATTTTTCTGCAAGCTTTCCCTAACATTGAATCTATAGTGTAATTTTCAGCTACCTCAGGATTATAGTGTGGGTTCTATGAATTTTGGCCACTGTATTTCTTCATTCTAGACTTCAAAGTTTCTGTAATTTCCCAAGTTTCAACACTGCTAGCGATCACTCATATCCGGTGGTCCAGGTTTAGTTGAACCCGGGTGACAGTTTAGCCCGACCTGTTTTTTAGAAATACTCCTTTTGTTCCTAAATATGTATCTTTTTAGAGATTTCAAATGGACTACCACATATGGATGTATATAGACATATTTTACAGTGTAGATTCACTCATTTTGCTCCGTATGTAGTCAGTTGTTGAAATTTCTAAAAAGACAAATATTTATGAACGAAGGGAGTAGAAAACATACAGTCGGCGGGGTGGTGTTTTTTGGACATACAAGTGTCCTCTGTTTATTTGTCAGGAATGTGAATGTTACCGAATTGAAAAACAGTCAAGTACTAAATAGCACTACAAAAAAATACACATCCGTGACATTTTGGGCCGAACGGAAATTTTTTCTGTCATACTTATGACACTTCTATGACGATAGTGACAAAACCAGGTATCATCATAGATGTGGTGGGCTCCTACTTCTATGACAAAAATCATGACAGAAAATGGGTTTTTCGTCCTGGGCGGGCCGGAGACGCAGTTGCATGACATTCTTTGGGCCGTCCATGATGGAGAGAACCGTGGTAGAAGCGAGGGCGAGGAAAATATCGGGGGAGTTCCCGGTTACGGTGGGTGGTCGGGGCCGAGTGATGCGCGTTTCTCTCGTACGTACGCGCGCGTGTGCGAGGCGTTGCGCTCTAACTGAACCCGAGCGAGGCGTTGGGCTCTAACTGAACCCGAGCGATTGCACTGCAGGCTACGCATTACTGAACCCGAGCGATCGATCGATCCCTTGTTGTTAACTGAACCCGAGTGATTCCTTCGCTACTGCTGCTAACTGAAGCCGATCGAACATTGCTGCCTCCTTCCCTTGATGAACAGTGAGCGTTGTTGGGGGGTTTGGATGAACAGTTCCCGGTGGGGTTTGGATGAACAGGACCCCGTGACAGTGGAGGCCATTGCCACTGGATGAACAGTACCCCGATCGATCGAGCCGGTGGATGAACAGGACCCCGTGGAAGTCTGGATGAACAGGACCCCGTGGAGGGCTAGTTGAACAGTAGCCAGTGGAGGGCTGGTTGAACAGTAGCCGGTGGAGGACTGGATGAACAGTAGCCCGTGGAGGGGTGGTTGAACAGGACCCCGTGGAGAGGGCGGTTGAACAGTAGCCGGTGGAGGAGCGCGCGGTGGAGGCTGGATGAACAGGAGCCCGTGGATGAACAGTCGCAGGTGAAGGCTGGAGGAGGTCGACGGTGGATGAACAAGAGCCCGTGGAGGCTGGAGGAGGTCGACGGTGGAGATGAACAGTATCCCGTGGAGTCCCGTTTTATGGTACACCACACCCTCCCGATGAACAGGACCCCCGTTTTGACCTAGCGCTCCAACACAAGTACGTTTCCTCCGTTTTGCGGTATGCCACATCCCTCCCGATTAACAGGACCTCGTTTCGACCATAGGAGGTCCGTTTCCTCAGTTTTGCTTTACGCCAGACCCCTCCCAATGAACAGGATCCCGTTTCCATCGTGGCCGGTCGAACACAAGGCCGTTTCCTCTGTTCTGCGGTACGCCAGGCCTCGTTTCCATCGCATGTTTCGTCCAAGCCCGTTGGCTCCTGATGAACACGACGACGCATTCCGTTCCGACCCAGCCGGTTGGCTCCCCATGAACACGACGACGACACAGTTTCTCCGTTCCGACCCAGCCATGTACACGAGCCCTGGCCGTACGTATGCGCGAGTAGGCGTTCGAGACCCCGCCCGTATGTATGTATGTGGTCGTATTTTCTTTCTTGTACCCTGGCCGTTGTACGTACGTGTACATGCTACGTGCGCGCCTCTACTACGACATGTGCGTGCCTCTACTACGACACGTGCGCGCCTCTGCATCGACCAGTATGTACGTACACGTTCGTGACCAGAATGACAAAACTACGTACGCTTCAACCAGGTGGGTCCCGACTGTCAGGCACTTCCTTGCGTGCGAAGATGTAGCTGGTGGGTCCCAGCAGTCAGGGGGGCGAATCATTTTTTTGCCCGTAATATGGACACACTTCCTTGCGTGCGAAGATGTAGTTGGTGGGTCTCAGCAGTCAGGGGGGAACTTTTTTCGCGAAATACGGTGGCCCGTCCGGTGGGTCCCTGCTGTCAGGTGGAGGAATAATTATTTTACGCGTAATAAGGAGGCACTTCCTTGCTGCGATCGTGGACCCAGTTGTCAGCCTCTCCACGTACAGTACTCTTCCGACGAAAGTCGTTCGTTAATCACATTGACCACGCCGTGCCGAGAGCACCAGGGCGGTGGACGACGGCGAGGCCTAGGAAGGGGACGACGCGGAGCCGGGGAAGACGTGGTAGTGGATGCCCACGCGGAGGGGAGTACGTGGGTTGACTGCTTCGGGTGCGGTGTGAGGCTGCCGTCGCCGGAGAATAATAGGAGGTGTGGGTGAGTATAGAGGGATGGCATGGGCAGCGGTGGCAGCACAGCCGGACACGGGAGGCAGGAGCAGGCGGCACGGTCGACAGTTGTTTCCCACGCGCAGGGGAGTGTGGGGGTTTACTGGTTCGTCTGCCGTCGCTGGAGAATAACACTAGGTGTGGGTGAGTAGAGGGATGGCTAGGCCAGCGATGGGGGAACGATGGGGCGGTGAGGCCTGCGCGGCAGCATAGCCGGTCGCGGGAGGAGGGAGCAGACAGTCCCGCCGGCGCTTGTTTGAGCGGCTGGAGCAGGAAGAGCAGAGATTAAAGAAGCACGACGGCCGTTGGATGGACATCCAACAGTCACTGCTCTCGTGTGTTGACTAAGTTGACACGGCGTTGCGTGTGCGTCAACCTTATTTTTTAGGAGAGCATACGCGTCAACCTGTAGTAGGCGCACAAGTCAGCCTCAAATATATGGAAAACAGCATACAACCCATCTGCCATTATTTCTAATAATTTACAACCCATTTCCCAATTTTTAAGAATTTTTTGGAGCCCATCTTCTTTTTGTTAGCATTACACCCCATATCACTACTAGGGAAAAGCCTAGCAGTAGCGCCGTTTTTGGCCTATCAGTAGCGCGGGTAAGCGCGCTACTGATACGGCGCTACAACTAAAGCTTAGCAGTAGCGCCTACTGGCACTCGCTACTGCTATATCTACTTAGTAGTAGCGCTTTCCGAAACAATCGCTACTGGTAATTACTAGTAGCTTTCCAAAACAACTGCTACCACTATTATTTCGTATTCTATTTCTTTTAAATTTTAGGTCGTATTCACACACCTTTATACAATTTTTCATACAGTAGCAATTTAGAGATTGTTTTTACATTATAATGAGTTATTAAATCACTAGGTGAAAGAACCTTGGATTAGTTTCAAGTGCACGGATCCAAAGTAACCAATGGTCACTTTGGATCCATCCATTTGAAACTAATCCGCGGTTCTTTCACCCAATGACATAATAACTTATCATCATCATCATCATCATCATCATCATATCATTAACAACTTATCATCATAATATATCATTGTCATATAACTCATCATCATCATTTTCGTCCATGACATCATCTAACAACTTGGTCACTAGTTATAATAACAACTCCTCCTCATCATCATCATAGTACTCATAATCACTACTCTCTCCTAGCTAATTGTTCTTAATACTTAGGACCTACTCCTCTCTCCGAGCTAAAATACCATAAAACAGATAAACCGGTCCTTCTCCATAATGGAGAATGTACATAAACCTATCTCCAACTTGTGGCTTGCGCACATTCATCTTTTCTCCAATTATTTGCATGTGCGCATTCATCACTTTGCTCCATTTTTTGATTTTGAGCCTTCCATCATTTGAAGAAATCGAGCATGTAGTATGGTAAGCCTTCGAAGGAGTTGGTCGTAAGCTAACCATATGCATATCACCTTCGGTAAATAGCATGTCAGGCACAACCTGCTTCGGGAGCCTCTGTTCAAAAACGTAATAGTAACATATATAGTTAGCAATGTAGTTTACTTAAGAATAATGTTGCAATGAAGTTACCACCATTAACAAAATCTTACCAAGTTTTTGGCAATGAAGTTACCATCAAGCAAATTATGGCTTAGTGGCACGTATCTAGTATAATTTGGGCTGATAGAGTGACTGGTTTTGAAGGCATCAACATCTTCTATGAATGAGACAAGATAACCTTTCTCCTCACAATTAAGCTTGGAGTCATAGCTGTAGTATGTGCTGTCTATTACCTTCCGAGTATTTCTTGAAGATAAGAAATAAGCTGACAATTATAAATAAATAAGTTTAGTACTGACGAGCACCAAATATTTGTAAATTAACAACATAAATTACTGAACTTAACAAATTAGTTTGACAAACTCACATCTAGGCAAAACTGGAGGCATATCCACATCCACCCAGATGTCGGTATCATCATCATCATCATAATCTTCGGGACGAATATCAAATCTTATTTGCATTCCCTCCTCAAATCCATATGCCTTGCAGAGAGCTTCCCAATTAGAGCAACCGAAATGGGAGCGATCGACCGCATTGTACAGCTTAACCAAAAACTCATAACCATGTTTAGTTCTTAAGTGAGCCCTCCTCGTCTCCGCATTCTCAAAGTCATCTAAACCAAAACCAAGCTTCTCCAATACATATGGTCCAGCATGGCACGGGATGTACTAATCAAATTTAAATTTTTTTCCATAAATTACACGTTGAACAAAAGAAGCACAAGTGATGATATTAATTACGATGAAATGCTTGTCGTTGCGTACCATACAAACATCAAAGGTCTCTTCCAGCTTCACGGTGAAAAACCTATCATTTTGCAACTGAGGCAGTGGGCTCTTTTTGGTGGAAGGACGTGATGCAACTCAGTGGGATCTTCCGAGGGATCACTAAAGTCACCCCGGGGGATGGCTCTAGTGCTCTATTCTGGAAAGATGTTTGGTCTGATAATACTCAGGATTCCCCACTCATGGATATATACCCACGAGCCTTTTCATTTTGCTTGAATGAGGACAACTCCATTGCTAAGGTTCTTACTGCAACTGACCCAGCCATGATTTTTAGTTTACCTCTCTCGATCCAGGCGAGGGAGGAAATCAAAGAGATCCAGGAGGGGTTGACACACAATCGGGTGGCCAACGACCGCCATGACATCTGGGAATGCACGCTCGGGCGTTTCTCGTCCAAGAAATTCTATAACCATTGCTACAAACAGGTTGTGGCAGATGAGGCGTTCGGATGGCTTTGGAAAGCCAAAAGCCCGATCAAATTCAAGATGTTTGGGTGGCTACTCCTGGTTGATCGTCTGAATACCAGGAATATGCTCAAACACAGACATTTTGCTGTCGTGGGGGGCAACTATGCATGCATGTTCTGTCAAAACCCTCCAGAGGAAACGGTGGAACATCTGTTCTTCAATTGCCCCTTTAGTCAACGCTGCTGGGATAAAGTTGGATTGGCATGGCCGATAAATGACAACAGATTGGCTCTACTGTGTGGGGGTAGGGATAACTGGAGGCAACCTCTCTTCATGGATATTTTTCTTTTGGCTGCTTGGAGTCTATGGATGGAGAGAAACAACCAACACTTTAGAGGGATTCAGCACTCTTTCGGAGCATGGCTGGCTAGATTCAAGCATCTCTTGGAGCTGCTAACACATAACTGCCGAGAGGAACTTCACCCCTTCCTGTCTAATTACATTGTAAATTTGGGTCACTAGGGCTGTGGATAGCTTGCATGGCCGGGGGGGCACAAAAACCCTTTGTAACACATATGTAATTGTTCCTTTGTGAGTAATACAAAGTCAGTGGGAGCCTCTCCCACTGTCATTCACCTTCAAAAAAACTATCATTTTGCAGGTGAGGAAACCTATCGCACAAACCCCGGTCATCGTAGCAGTACCCGCACTCCGGGATCCCATCGTCATTAGACATCTCATGTGTTCAAAATTCAAAGATTATAACTCGACGACAAAACCCAAAAAATCCGGCATGACCTTTGCTAAAAAAGGACATATCGAGCGCCTGAAATTTTGCCGGAACGGAAATTAATCAACACTCCGGCAAAACATAGGCCACTTATCGATGGTCATTGCATTTCAATGGTGTAAAATATGAACAAAAACATTTCAAAATATCTTATATATAATCCTAACACTAAATAAACTAGTTTTAATAACTACTTACTAAATAAACTAGTTTTATTAACTACTTACTAAATAAACTAGTTCTATTAAGCACTTACTATAAATAAACTAGCTCTATTAAGCACTTACTAAATAAACTAGTTCTATTAAGCACTTAATATAAATAAACTAGTTATATTAATCACTTACTAAATAAACTATTTCTATTAAACACTTGCTAAAAATTCTACTACAATGTCTACATTCTAAAATCTACAATGTTTACAATGTCTACATTCTAAAATCTACATTT
>NC_057808.1:353800548-354042933 GCF_018294505.1 Triticum aestivum
GGCGGCCAGAGGCGGAGGGAGGAGGGCGCGCTGGGAGGCGGAGGGAGGAGGGCGCGATGGGAGGAGGAGGGAGGACGGCGCGGTGGGAGGAGGAGGGAGGGAAGGAGGGAGTACCTCGGTGGAGGACGGACGACGACGGCGGCGGCGGCGGACGACGACGGGTATCGGCACGGGCGAGAGTGACTGAGAGGGAGAGTGAGTGAGAGAGGGTCGGCCGCGTGGGGAGGATAAGGTAGGGTTAGTAGTAGCGCGGGTTCATGAAAAGCGCTACAGCTAAGGAGAATAGCAGTAGCGCTGGGCGAGGATACTCGCTACTGCTAAGTTGGGCTAGCCATGTGCGCCAGTTCAAACATAGCAGCAACGCTTTTGCAAGTATGCGCTACTGCTAAAGCTATAGCAGTAGTGCTGTTTATTTATACGCGCTGCTACTAAGTAGCAGTAGCGCATGATTTTTTCCAGCGCTACTGCTAAGATGCTGTGTATAAGGTTTTCCCTAGTAGTGTATTGTGGCCACGGTTAAAAATTATACAAATTTTTGCATATTTCGGTGCGGTCAACTGTTTTTAATCCCGAAATATCAAGTCATATTCAAACTATTTTGAAAAATAATTTATATAAATATAAAATCCAAATAATTGTCCAGGCATAAAAATCAATGGAATTTAAAATCTTGTAATTAAAAAAATGAAACTAATTCCCGGTTTGATGTGTTTCAAAAATGTACAGCCCATTTCCGGGAAAACCTAATGAAACTCTCTCCTCGTCTTGAAAGATTTGCAGCCCAGCAGGGCTGATAAAGCAAGTAGGCCTCGTTTGGGTATTTCTTAAAAAAAATAAAACTGGGCTAGCCATTTTCAGCAAGAAAAAAACACAACTGGGCTCATGATGTGGTAAACATAAATAAAACCCTGGCTAGACGGCCCACAGCCCCCGCACAGCCCCATTGTTACCCTGATCCGTCGCTAAAACTAGTATAAATAACAACTGCTTGTTCCTAAAAAAAAGTAAATAACAACTGCGTGACCTGCTGGGTCCCTGGTGTCAGCCGCTCGTTGTGTAATTCTCTCGTTTATTGACTACCTTGATAATGGCGTGAGCCCCAGACGTCCATTCATTAGGAGGAACCATTTTTTGGGGCTTGTAATAACGAAGCACTTGCTTGCGTACTGCCATGACGCTGGTGGGTCCCTACTATCATACTCTCCACGTACAGTCATATCCTTGTTCCTCTCGATTTTTGACGGCGTTGACAACGCAAGAGGGCGGCGCACCACGCACGGCGAGCGAACCAAGGCCGAGGACGGCGGCGAGGCCTCGGACGGAACGAATATGAGCCGTGGAAGATGCGCCGGTCCAATCACAGACGGAGGGGAGTACGAGGGTTGACTGTTTCGGGTGCGGGTGCGTGTTGGGGCTGACGTCGCTGGAGAATAACATAACGTGTGGGGGAATAGAGGGAGGGACTAGCCAACGTTGGAGGGTACGGTAGGGCGGCGGAGGCGCAGCCAGCCATGGGAGGCGGGAGCAGGCGGAGCTGACGGGGTGGTTTGGTTTGGGCGGCTGGAGGAAGAAGACCAGAGATAGAAGATACACGACAGATGTTGGATGTCAATCCAACGGCTGGCCAGCAGAAACGTTTGTTGACTAGCTAGTAAGTCGACACCACCTTAGATAGGCTATTTCCTCATCGGTCCCAAATGTCAGAATCCAAATCTGTCATGGTCATGCAGCCTTTCCTATGAAAATTTACAGCCCATTTGGTGTGCTAGTTCGAAATAAGTTTGTGGGTGCTGGTGGGGGCTAATCACTTGGCTCCTGTAATGCACAATGAGCTCAAGCAGCCGGCGAGATTGATGTTATTTCCCTTTGTTACAATATTTCACTCTAAATTAAACGAATGGCAAGCGATTTGCCTTGTTTCAAAGAAAATATGACAGTCACAGCCGAGTTGAAAAGGGCAAGAACATCTAACTCCAGCTTACAAACTGTACAAAAGCATGAGGGTTAATTGTTCATCAGGTTTAGACGAAACCCAGGTTGAAAAGGGCAACATCTAACTCCAGCACTGTTTTCGGCAGTCACAGTCAAATGGATCGGTCAGGTCCATAGAATGAACATCCTGGGTCGTTAAATTTACTGGATTATGACCATAATATGTTGTAAATAGAAGCCCGACATGTTTAGAAGCTCTTTTGCCCACCTGAAACTCCTTTTTTTGCTCTTCGACATACCCATCCGTCAAAATCATGCTGCTGATAAACTTAAGCCCGATGGACAATAGTAACCTCGCATTCGGCAGGAAGAATGTGACAAATCTAGTGTTTGCATGGTTGGCTACATATCGTTCTAGCGTTATTGTCTTCAATCGAATGTCATGAGAAGTGAGAAAATCCTGGTGCTTACGAATCCACCGATTGGTTATAACTTTCTTACCCCGTCCTGTTGCCTAAATATACATGAAGATTGAAAACAGTTAAGGTCTAAAAAAAGAGTGTGGAAAGAGCAACAACTGAACGGTTAATTCTAGTACACTATATGCGGGCTTCCAATGTGCGTGAAATTATCACCTTTATATACAACTTCTCTAGACATGGAAAGCATTGCAGCAAGCCAATAATCTTGTTGAGATCAAAACTATTCATTTGGATATATAAGATCTTGACAGAATCCAGCACCATTGATAGGCTATCCATGGAGAAACTCTTCATTGAGCATAGAACATAATATTAGTACAAAATGTGTACTCCGAGATGATATATAACTTATGCGCAGAAATTTAAAATGCAGCTTATGGTTACAAGTGTAGATGATAATATAAAGTACCTGAAGAACTGTGGAGCCAAACACCATCTCTAAATGAGCACAGAGATCATGTATTACACCCAAGGTCTCCAGTTTAGGCGCAGAGAGGACAGTTATTTGCGACGGTGAATAACTAGAATCAAGGATCAACCTTTGAAGTGAAGGGGCATCTTGGATGATGAGCTGCCTTCCGTCAAAAGAAATTCCAATTCTGACAAGGTTAGGTGACTTTATTTGGAGACAACCGATTCTAACTATGAAAACAAGCACCAAGCAATCCAGGGCAGGGCAACTGGAGTGGATGATGCTGTGCAATGAGGCCTCCGATATATGAACCCGCACAAGTGAAAGTTTCTTGAGAAATGGGAGTCGAAGGTTTAGTACCAGATTGTCTGGTAGGTAGCACAGTGCAAAGGTGGGGTGTGGAGAGAGGAGGAAAACCGCGAGATGGACATCGGTGCTGAGGGCACAGGTAGATGGCGTTCGGTATCTGGTAGGTGATTTCCAGGGGAATAGTAGAACTCAAGCAGCTGTAGTTCTGTGAATTCAGGGGATTTCAGCCAGGCATCCACCATGCAGGGCATGGTATGCTTGCTCAGGTAGCATGACGGGATGCAGAGGCTTTGAACGGAGCCCTGGTGGGAGGAGATGATGGCTCTAGGGATTTCAAAATCATTGAAGAGAGATAGTTGACGACAGTCGAGATTAAGGGGCCCGTCGCGCCATAGAGGGCACCACCGAATTGTGAGGACTTGGGTGCGGCAGCAATCCTTGGTGGGGAGAAGCGAGATGATCTCCCCAAGGACGGCTTCCGGGAGATCGCTAATGCGGTCCACCCGAGATTCTACGGGTTCCTGGGATCCCGTGGGGGCGGGGTCGTCGCTTCTCCCCGCGCTGCCGGGTGCGAGATCTACAACAGGCGTCGCCGCTGGCGGGAGCCTCATCTTCTTGGCGCTGGGGCCAGCCGACTCCATTTTCCTCGAGGGCGTCGCGTCACGCTCACGGATTTGAGCAGAGTAACGAATGACGAGCCTAGTTGTAGTGCGAGTGAAGAAGAAGGGGAGCTGAGGTTTTCTGTAGTAGTGAGGAAGAAGGGGAGCTGGGGTTTTCTTTAGGAGTGAGGTGAGGAATTTGGGGGTACGACTGAAGCGAGCTGACGTGAGGTGGGTGGGAGTGAGGAGGAAGAAGAGCACCCAGGTTTTTTGGGGGGGCGGTGTGCTGGGTGTGGGTAGCGCCTCTCATTAAGTAAATATATGGGCTTTTGAATTGATTTTATTATTTACTAGGGTGGATGGGTTGTTTTGTCTTGGGCCCAGAGAAACAATTACTACTAATACAGCGGAGACACTCTACAGCTACCAGAAAAACAATTACTACTAGTACAGTGGATACACTACCGCTTCTGGCTCCTCCGGTCATCGAAACGTCCCCCTCTACTGAATGCCGTTTTACTTTTGTTCACCGACATACGGGCCATGCCGCACGCGGGCCCAAATGCGATCCACCAAATTAGAAGGCAGTATGCAGGCGGAGAGTCACCCCGGTCGTAGCGCGGCAGTAACGAGCCGTCGTATCACAAAACCCCACTGTCGGTGTCAAAACTGGCGGATCTCGGGTAGGGGGTCCCGAACTGTGCGTCTAGGATCGATGGTAACAGGGGATGGGGGACACGATGTTTCCCCAGGTTCGGGCCCTCTCTATGGAGGTAATACCCTACTTCCTGCTCGATTGATCTGGATGAATATGAGTATTACAAGAGTTGATCTACCACGAGGTGGTAATGGCTAAACCCTAGAAGTCTAGCCTGTATGACTATGGTAATGAGTCTCCGCCATCCGGACTACGCCCTCCGGTTTATATAGACACAAGAGGGATCTAGGGTTACATAGAGTCGGTTACATAGGAAGGAATCTTCATAGCTGATCGCCAAGCTTGCCTTCCACGCCAAGGAGAGTCCAATCCGGACATGGGTACGGTCTTCGGCCTTCATGTCTTCACAGCCCATCAGTCCGGCCCATGGATAACAGGCCGGACGCTCGAGGACCCCTTAGTCCAGGACTCCCTCAGTAGCCCCTGAACCTAGCTTCAATGACGAGGAGTCCGGCGCGCAGATTGTCTTCGGCATTGCAAGGCGGGTTCCCCTCTATCCGAACTTCAAGATAGTCTTCGGATGCGATGATAGTATCCAGACCTGTCACACACCATGCACAACCGCAGAGAGAATATAATTTTACATGAGTTCCATCCGCTGACAACTTTTTGTAGCACGCCATTACGTCTGACCGGTCATAATTCCAAACCGTTTTTTGTGTTCGACGCCCCACGTCCTGAGACGCGGTTGCCATTGGCACGTCTTGTCAAAGCAGAGATCGTGTCCCCTTATCGCGGGATTCTCATCAATGCGGGCATGGGTAACCCAACCATGCCATTTATACGGCCCTTGGGAATAGGCGAATTCTAAGGCGAGTGGGGAGGCGTTCAATATGCACTGCCTTTATAAGAGGATAAGGATTCCCTCCTCCTTTCTCACGCCTTCTCTCTGTCTCCGCTCTTCCAATCTTGAGCTCCAGCGCCCAAGTTCTCATCTCCTTTCCACTCAAGCTAGCACTCAACCATGTCCTGATCCGGAGGTCAGGGCAAGTGGATGGTCTCCTCCGTCAAGGAGGAGGACATTACTGAGCTTCGGGCGGCCAGCTACCTGGCGAAGGATATCGCCCACCGTCTGCCGGCCAAGGGACAAGTCGTCCCCATGCCGAAGCCCAACGAGAGGGTGGTATTCATCCCTCATTTCTTCCGCGGGCTAGGGTTCCCACTCCACCCTTTCGTCTGCGGGCTGATGTATTATTACGGGGTAGACTTCCACGATCTATCCCTGAATTCCTTCCTCAACATCTCGGTGTTTATCGTCGTGTGTGAGGCCTTCCTCCATGTCCAACCCCACTTCGGGCTGTGGCTCAAAGTCTTCAACGTGAAGCCGAAGATGGTGGATGGCCAGCATGCAGAGTGCGGAGGAGCCATGGTGAGCAAGCTATCGAACATTTCCTGGCCGAAAGGCACGTTTGTGGATACAGTGAAGGAGTGGCAAAAACAGTGGTTCTACATCACAGAACCCCGCGGCACCACCTGGGCCGCAGCCACCGAATTCCGCTCCGGCGCTCCATGCGACTCACGTCCTGGGTCGAGAAGAGTCCAGACTGGTGTTCGTCCGATGAGCTGATAGCATTGCAGACGCGTGTCCAGAGCATGATAGCCAAGGACGTCAAGCTTGTCGACGTAATCCAGGTGATGCTAGTTCGCCGGATTCTCCCATGCCAGCGCAGAAGTCGCCCTCTGTGGGATTTTAATCCGAAGAAGCATCAAACCCTGGTGAGGCTCTTCGAAACCGCCCACGAAGATGCCTGGAATTTGCTCTTTAAGGGCAACGAGAAACCGCCGGCCACGGATTCAGACTGTGGTCACGATTGTAAACACCTCGCCAGCGAGGTATGTTACTTTTTGACGTATCCCCAACTTAATTGTTTCGAGGATGGTGTCTGAGTTTATCATTGCTTTTTCAGGATTGGATGGAGAGGGCGAAGCAGATCCAATGTCCGACTCCGCTGCCTGAAGAACCGGTCATCCCGCGCCTGGCGAAGATGCTGGTGCCGGCGCCATATAAGGCGCCGGAGAAGAAGGCCAAGAAAAAGGCCAAGGGGGCCAAAAGTGGCCTCCATCGCAAGGGCACTTCGGACGCGACATCCGAAGACGAGGAAGCCCATTCCTCCATTCCTGATGACGACGAGGAAGAGGTGGAGGAGACGGAGAAGAACCCTCCCCCTAAGGAGAAGAAGAGGGGGGCCTCCACGAATCTGGAGGCGGGTGCGCGCAAGAAGGGGAAGGGCGCCCCTGCGGTCAACACCGCATGGGACGTTGACAGCAGTCTGGACCGACACCTCCGCACTAAGCCTCGGGCCGCATCGTAAGTACTATGACTTTCGTACACAAGCACACCCGGCCCCTCCCTTTTTGTTGTTTTGGCGTGGTTAATTGTGCCATTGCAGTCCGGCCCGTGGCAGCATCCAGCGATCCTCATCTGGAGGTTCGTTGGATCCGGCAAAAATGGCCAGTATGTCGCCACCGCCCGCTTATTCCCCTGAGGCCAAGGACGACACCGAAGTGTTGTCCCGGAGGACCACTCCGAGCCGGGGAGGGGCTCAGGACGCTATCCAGGAGGCGCCGCAGGGCGAGGCCTCCGCTGCCGGACACATGGGGGAGCGGATCCCCATGGAGACTAGCGAAGAGGGACGTATTCAGTTCGGCCCTCAGCCGAATACGATTCCGGGGACCGATACGGCTCCGGAATCCGGCGCGCGCCTTCCTTCGAAGGAGGGGGTGCGGCAATTCCACCGATGGCCCCTGTCCAACCAGGGGCACCGAATAACCTGATGGAGGCGCTACGAGGCGCCTCCATAGTGGACGAGCACCGTGTCCTTATGGGTACGGTGATCAAGTAGGTTCAGACCGTCAAGAGCGGACTAAATGAGGCCTGCAACAATCTGTTGACAGGTTTTGAGGTAATTCACGTAGAAAGAGGACACCCCATGCTGACAGTAGCCCCTGAGACACTGTCCGGTGTTCGAAAAGAAAGACCGGACAGAGGATCAACCCTTTTGTAGGATACTAATTTTGTGATTAAACATGCGTCACTGTTGGCTGCGACCTCGCATGCTGCCGAAGTCTCTGAACTGAAGCAGAGGTTGGAGCGGTCCGAGAACGAGCTCGGCGAGGTGAAGATCCAGCTCCACAAGAAGCAAGGTGAGTAACGACTTGCTGTATATTCGGAAAGGGTATGCGGTGAGTATTGACCGGAGCGTCGTAATATGTGTAGGGACGGCGACCGAGGTCGAGGCCCTGAAAAATTCCCTGACCGAAGCCGAGGGGAAGGCTGTCCAGCAGCAAGTCGCCCGTAAGAAGCTCAAGGCCCGGGTCGGCGAGATCCAGCAGGAGCTCCAGAATGCGGTGAAGAAGTGTGAGGCCTTTGAGCGCGAAGCGTCGGTTCGAGAGACCGAACTCACCAAGGCTCGCCAGAACGCGGAGGCCGCACAGAATGAGGCTCGGGGTGCTCTCCAGGAGATCCAGGAGGCCAAGAAAATCGCAGCGGGTAAGGCTTTTAACATGCAAAGCAAGTATGCGGAGAGGAAGTACCTTTTACTAACCCGGATTCGGAGTTGCCCAGGGGCTTTTGCGGATCTGCCGCGCAGCATGTCTGATGCTGCGGAGTTCTTCCGAGCCAGAGAAGGGAATTCCACGGAGAAGCTGTTCTGGGCGCAGTATGCTGTGCCAGAACATCCGGTGCCCTTTGCCGATCAACTGAAATAGTTGGTTGAGCTGCATAGGGTGGCCGAACTGTCCATGAAGGATTTAATAATCCGGCTGTGGCCTGCCGAAGCTATGCCTAGCAGTTATTTTAGCCTCGTGAAGCGTGTGATGGAGGCTTGTCCGCGGCTAGACGCCGTCAAGCGATCAGTCTGCATCGAAGGTGCCCGCATGGCCTTCGCTCATTGCAAGATGTGGTGGGCGAAGATGGACGCCGTCGAGGTGGCCAATGGGCCGCCGGAGGGCAAGGAGCACCGTACACCCGAGCGATATTTTGCGGATGTCCGGGAGGGATCTCGACTTGTAGCAGCGCAGTGCGGGCAGGACATTATTTTTGAATGAATGCATTCATTTTTTGTCTTTGCCTTGTATGAGGAGAACAAATCCAGTTTGTAATATAATATTTGTTATCTTTTGATTGTTTCCTCCTGTGCGGCCGTGTTGTATGAAATCTGAGGGTTGGCCAGTCGTCAGCTTCTGCCCTCACGTAGGTAGTACGGAGGTGTTCGGGATGGAATCTAAACAATCTTGATCCTATTATATGGTCCTTGAAGGAGTTGTTTAGCGCAACAAACTAGGCAATCAGACTATGCAGCTTAAACGCCCTCACTTAGCCATAGGAGTTTTATAATAAAACATAGGCGCAGCCCCTGGTATACAAACCCGAGTGCTGTCAGCGTCTGACTGGGAAGTACCGATCCTTCGCGAAATGCGGAAAAAATCTCCAACGATTTGAGACCTCCGAACAGCTGACCGGCTCTCGCCGCATCATGACAGTCAGTTTTTGGTTTTCTCTACTGAGGTGCTCATCTGGTCAAGGCCAGGGCACAATCGCAGTAGTTCTCCCTTTACTACCCTAGCCGATGTAGTGGAACGTAGGGTAGCAAGCACAGGAGCCGGGCAATCCAACTATTTACCAAAGACATGATTCGGAGCCAATGCATATAATGCTAAATTCGGGGTGTCGAACTTATCTTTAAGGAGTGTTCGGACTTTGTTGCCGTATTATGGGGCGATGAGAAGCCCCTAGCGAATATGAGACGTACCGAAGTGTATGGGTGCGAAAATATAAGTAATTAATGGTGAAGGAAAACAGAAAGAGAACAGAGGTAGTATCTGGAGCCCCTTGACTTGGGCCATAAACTGTTTCCATTATAGTTGGGTTAATGCGTCAAAGCGCATTTATACAAGTAATGCGATAAGCAACCGGCTATTTAACATGCCGAAACCAGAGGAGAGCTGCATTTGGGTACTGAAAAACGGGTAGAGTAGTCGTTGGATTGTTCTCTAGGGCTTCCCCTGTATTCCTGTGCTCTGCGCCAATCTGGTGTACTTGTCCTTTGACAGGACCGGTAATCAGGCCATCGGAGGAGGCCTGTATAAAAGATACCCGAAAAAAGGAAAAAGGAAAAAAGGAAATAGTAAATATACCAGTGAGTCCGGGATCGGTGTAGCCGACCTACAAGCTAGTTGTGCCTCCGTCGATGCCCATGGGATTTTGAGTGCGTAATTATGTACGCGTGGTGCGGATGCCGCTACCTCGTCGGGACTGGGACGGAGGCCGAATTGCTAACCGAGCTCTTGACGAGCCGAACCGTCCTGTTGCAGTGTGGTCCGGACCCTCTTAGTGATGTCCAGGGGCTCAGCAGCCGGATTACGGTTCTGCTTGAGAAGGCCGCTCTGTACCTCTGCTGCTAGGGCGGCTATGTGCTCCTTTGTTCAGAGGGAGCATTCAGTGTTGCCATTGACTGTTATGACGCCGCGTGGACCGGGCATCTTGAGCTTGAGATAAGCATAGTGTGGCACTGCGTTGAATCTAGCAAACGTGGTTCGTCCGAGCAGTGCGTGGTAGCCACTGCGGAAGGGGACGATATCGAAGATTAACTCTTTGCTTCGAAAGTTGTCCGGAGAACCGAAGACCACCTCCAGCGTGATTGAGCCCGTACAACGGGCCTCTACACCTGGTATGACTCCTTTAAAGGTAGTCCTTGTGGGTTTGATTCGTGAGGGATTAATGCCCATCTTCCGCACTGTATCCTGATAGAGCAGGTTGAGGCTGCTTCCACCGTCCATTAGGACTCGTGTTAGGTGAAATCCGTCGATGATTGGGTCGAGGACCAGTGCGGCTGAACCACCATGGCGGATACTAGTTGGGTGATCTCGACGATCGAAGGTGATCGGGAATGACGACCACGGATTGAATTTTGGGGCGACTGGCTCTACCACGTAGACGTCCCTGAGTGCTCACTTGCGCTCCCTTTTGGGGATGTGTGTAGCGTATATCATGTTCACTGTTTTGACTTGAGGGGGAAATTTCTTCTGCCCCCCAGTGTTCAGCTGCTGGGGCTCTTCGTCCTCGTCCTCACTTTGTGATCCCTTTTCTTTGTTCTCGGCATTTAACTTGCCAGCCTGTTTGAAAACCCAACAATCTCTGTTGGTATGATTGGCTTGTTTGTCTGGGGTGCCATGTATCTGGCACGGACGATCGAGTATGCGGTCCAGGATGGATGGTCCCTCATTGTTCCTTTTGTAGGGCTTCTTCCGCTGGCCGGACTTGGAGCTGCTGAATCCGGCGTTAACCGTGGTGTCATCAGTATTATCGCCATTGCTTCGGCGTTTGTGTCTATTGCGCCGGAGCTTGCCGGTGCTGTTCTTGGACTCGGAGGGGCCTGCCTTGCTGGCTGTGTTTTTGCTACGAGCCAGCTAGCTGAACTCACCTGCGCAAAAGCGGGTCATGAGTGATGTGAGGGCTGCCATGGATTTTGGCTTTTCTTGGCCGAGGTGGCGGGCGAGCCATTCGTCACGGATGCTGTGTTTGAAGGCTACTAGGGCTTCGACATCCGGACAGTCAACGATCTGGTTCTTTTTGGTTAGGAACCTAGTCCAGAATTTTCTGGCTGATTCTCCTGGTTGTTGGACTATATGACTTAAGTCATCGGCATCTGGTGGCCAGACATAAGTACCTTGGAAGTTGTCGAGAAAGGCTTCTTCCAAGTCCTCCCAGCTGCCGATAGAATTTTCAGGCAGGCTATTTAGCCAGTGTCTAGCTGGCCCTTTTAATTTTAGTGGGAGGTATTTGATGGCGTGGAGATCGTCTCCTCGGGCCATATGGATGTGGAGAATAAAATCTTCGATCCACATTGCGGGATCGGTTGTTCCCTCGTATGATTCAATGTTGACGGGCTTGAACCCCTCAGGGAATTCGTGATCCAGTACTTCATCTGTGAAGCAGAGAGGGTGTGCGGCGCCTCTATATCGGGCCGCGTCACGGTGTACCTCCGATGAAGTCCGTCTGCGGTTATCGGCCCGGGCGTGGCTAGGTTTGTCACGTCCGAATAGGTAGCCGTCATCCCGACTCGGGAAGTGTCCTCGCGATCCGTAGATTGATCTTGTGTCTCCTGCTCTACTGTCCAGATCCTGCCGAAGGTCGTATGTATGGTCCCGAGCTGTTTTGTCCCTGTTTTTACGAGGTGGTGGGGTGGGCTGTTGTTCGGCCTGAGTTGCCGTTTTATCCCGACCGCGGGGTGGTCGGTCCGCCGCACTATCCTGACCATGTGGTGGTCATTCCGCATTACACGAGGGAGGTATGGGATTTGGTGCCTCCTCATCGAACTGAGGTAGCCGTCTGCGCTTTGGGTAACTCTTGGCTGGGCGCTTGAGGCCGTTTTCTTCGGCTGCCAGGACATCGGTCCATCTGTCAATGAGTAGGTCTTGATCGACTTGGAGCTGCTGTTGCTTTTTCTTCAGGCTTCTTGCAGTAGCTATTAGCTGGCACTTGAAGCGCTCCTGCTCGAGGGGTGCCTCAGGCACGATGAAATCCTTGCTGCCGAGGCTTTCCTCATCCTCGGAGACTGGACGATAACTATCGTCATCCGGGTCATCGGGCATGGCCTGTTTATCAGGGTTAATTTGCATGTTGTCTTGTTTCTCCTGTTCGGATGCGGCTCCAATTGGGTCTTCATTGTTTTCGGCGTCGCCCGGAGTACTATTTTCTCCGGTGCCAGTGTTGCCGTTTTTTGAGCGACGAGGCTTAGAACGGCATTTAGGGCGCTGGCGCTTGGACTGTGTCTCAGAAGGTTTATTCACAACTGGATCTTCTTTGTCATCGTCGCTAGCTTTTTTAGGTGTGTCAACCATGTACACATCGTACGAAGAGGTGGCCGTCCAACGTCCAGTGAATGGAGGGTCTTGGCCTTGCTCCTTGTCGGCATTGTCGTCCATACCGTCGACGTCTTCGAAGCCATAATCAAGCACGTCGGTTAAGTCATCGATAGTGGCTAAGAAGTGGGTGGCGGGTGGGAAGCAAAATTCCCCATCATTAGCCTCTAGCTCGAACCGAACATAGTTCGGCTGTGAGTCCTTCTCCAAGGACAAATTCTTTAAAGAGTTTAGCACATCGCCCAAAGGTGAGTGCTGGAAAACGTCTGCGGCGCTGAATTCGAAGATCGGTAACCGATCTAGCTCGGTGTCCGCAGGCGTACATGGTCCAGAACTTATAGCCGGAGACGAGTCTGGAGTTCTGTTGATGCAAATATTGCAAGGTGTCGAGTCCGTGTGCGGCTCCAACACCGCGGACTCTGTGGCCTCAGATGGCACGATCTGCTCCGGCTCTAAGGCCGTTGCAGCAACAGGAACCATCTCCTGGATGTGATCCGATGACAGATTTAAGTCATGTTCATCGGGGCGAGGTGGAGCGATCGCCGCAGTCTCAAATCCCTTGAAGATCAAGTCTCCACGGATATCCGCGACTTAATTCAAGCTTCCACATCTGACCTGGTGGCCAGGCGCGTAGCTATCGATCTGCTCCAGATGGCCAAGCGAGCTCTTCTATTCTGGTTCATGGTTTCTCTTGGCTATATGGTTCATCTGGGGGGAGATCGTTGGCCCGCAGTACGAAGCCGCCGAATAAGAGAATCTGTCCGGGGAGGAAGGTTTCTCCTTGGACAGCGTCACTATAGACGATCGAAGGGGCCATCAAACCTTTCATCGACGGCACAGTGGACTCTCAATGAAAGCACCAATGTCGGTGTCAAAACCGGCGGATCTCGGGTAGGGGGTCCCGAACTGTGCGTCTAGGATCGATGGTAATAGGGGACAGGGGACACGATGTTTACCCAGGTTCGGGCCCTCTCTATGGAGGTAATACCCTACTTCCTGCTCGATTGATCTTGATGAATATGAGTATTACAAGAGTTGATCTACCACGAGATCGTAATGGCTAAACCCTAGAAGTCTAGACTGTATGACTATGGTAATGAGTCTCCGCCATCCGGACTACGCCCTCTGGTCTATATAGACACCGGAGGGATCTAGGGTTACATAGAGTCGGTTACATAGGAAGGAATCTTCATAGCTGATCGCCAAGCTTGCCTTCCACGCCAAGGAGAGTCCAATCTGGACACGGGTACGGTCTTCGGCCTTCATGTCTTCACAGCCCATCAGTCCGGCCCATGGATAACAGGCCGGACGCCCGAGGACCCCTTAGTCCAGGACTCCCTCACCCACCTCCCCGCAGTCTAAGTTTGACGGACGAAGCAACCATCATTTCACTCTTCGCCGAATCCCCTTCTCCCTCACCGTCTTCAAGAAAGCCAACACTCGCATCTGCCACTGTTCTTCTCTCCCAATGAAGGGAAGGTAAGCGGGTCCTTGATATTGGTATATTTTCGTTCAGAGAAAAAAAAGAACTTTTGCAAAGCAGTAACCGATCCTCACTCTCTTTTTTGTTTCATTGTCATTGCAATTGTGTTTTCCTTTTAGTGGTCTCCTAGTATTCGTCCGTTTCATGATGGACCAAGGAGAACCAGGCAAAGATCTGCCGATATTGGAGCAGACGTGGGAGGCTGATCCCCACGAGACAGAGAGCTCCAAGAAAATGGAGGCAGCCACCGAGCCGACCCCAAATACGCTCACGGCCACTACTGAGATGGTCAACGCCCCGTTTGAGGTTACAACCCCCTTGGTACTGCAGGACTAGTTTCCCCCCTCGAGGATGTAGCCCCCCCGCTGAGCTGCCCAAGGTGATTTTCTTCTTTTCCGATCACGATTGTGGTTTTTCATCTAAGTATGTGGTGATGAATAATGCAAAATTTTATTAGCTTCGATGCCATGCTATACATAGTGGTTTAAATAACTTGTGTTTCTTATACTGGAAAGTAATTCAGAATTTGTTTCTGTTTCAATTAGAGCCTTGATGTAGACAAGGATTGTGTGGTTGTACATGTCACTCGCTATGAGGAGGATGACCTGAATATACGCACTGGGAAAACAGAGTTCTTAGGCTGTTGGATCTTGGAAGCCATTTGCACTTATACCGATGTCGAGTTGTATTCCAGCCTCACTGTTGTTAGGCGTGTTGTCCAGGGTGTATTGAAGCACAAGAAGTTCAAAGCTACTCCTTCGTTTGTGAGGCATACTGTTCTTGTCAAGCTTGCGCAGGAAGATGACGTGGCATGCTTCCACAATTTTTTTTTGAGTGGTAGGCCACAAGGTTATCTTCATGAAGGTTCACAGGATTGAGCTGCTGCCGGACATCCTCGATGATGTTCATGGCAAGGTCCGTCTTGTGTCCAGCCCAAATTAGATCGAGGCATGAAATAGTTGCCCCAGCTAGTGTTTAATACTAGTTTGGATTGTGTCTACTTATCCGAACCTTGCCTATTATCAAGCCCTCTGGGGCTAGTACTCTGTTTGAATCCGTCTATGGGAACTGTTGCTACTTTTGTGTGCCCGTGAATCATGTGAGAACCATCGTAATTGTTGCCGAAACAGATGCGTCCTGTAACGCCCACGATGCGGCTATATCTCCCACGTGTCGAGGCACGACTTAGAGGCATAACCGCATAGTGGTTTTGTCGCAAGAAGGGTCATCTTCACACAATCCCATGTAATGAACAAGAATGGGATAAAGAGTTGGCTTACAATCGCCACTTCACACAATACATAAATATAAATCATACATCATCCAAAATACAATCATATAGACCGACTACGGTCAAAATCCAGATGAAAATAAGACAACCCCAAATGCTAGATCCCCGATCGTCCCAACTGGGCTCCACTACTGATCATCAGGAAACGACACATAATAACGACCACGTTCCTCGTCGAACTCCCACTTGAGATCGACCCCATCATCTGCACTGGCATCGTCGGCACCTGCAACTGTTTTGGTAGAATCTGTGAGTCACGGGGACTCAGCAATCTCACACCCGCGAGATCAAGACTATTTAAGCTTGTAGGAAAGGATGGTGTAATGAGGTGGAGCTGCAGCGGCAATAAGCATATATGGTGGCTAACATACGCAAGAGAGAGAGAGAAGAGAAGCAACGGAGCGGTCGTCATCTAGCAATGACCAAGAAGTGATCCTGAACACCTACTTACGTCATACATAACTCAGACCGTGTTCACTTCCCGGACTCCGCCGAGAAGAGACCATCACGGCTACACACGCAGTTGATGTATTTTAATTGGGTCAAGTGACAAGTTCTCTACAACCGGACATTAACAAATTCCCATCTGCCTCATAACCGCGGGCACGGCTTTCGAAAGATAATACCCTGCAGGGGTGTCCCAACTTAGCCCATCATAAGCTCTCACGGTCAACGAAGGATAAACCTTCTCCCGGAAAGACCCGATCAGTCTCGGAATCCCGGTTTACAAGACATTTCAACAATGGTAAAACAAGACCAGCAAAGCCCCCGAATGTGCCGACAAATCCCGATAGGAGCTGCACATATCTCGTTCTCAGGGCACAACGGATGAGCCAGACGTCGGGTTGGCATAGACCCTGGTTGCCCAGGGGGCGCCGGACATCGCTCGGTTTGGGCCAGCACTCGAAGGAGCACTAGTTCGGGGGTTAAAAATAAAGATGACCCTCGGGCTCGCGAAAACCCGGGGGAAAAGGCTTAGGTGGCAAATGGTAAAACCAAGGTTGGGCCTTGCTGGAGGAGTTTTATTCAAGGCGATCTGTCAAGGGGGTCCCATAAATCACCCGACCGTGTAAGGAACGCAAACTCAAGGAACATAATCCCGGTATATCAGTAACTAGGGCGGCAAGAGTGGAACAAAACACCAGGCATAAGGCCGAGCCTTCCACCCTTTACCAAAATATATATAGATGCATTAATTAAATAAGAGATATTGTGATATCCCAACATATCCATGTTCCGACATGGAACAAACTTCAACTTCACCTGCAACTAGCAGCGCTATAAGAAGGGCTGAGCAAAAGCGGTAACTTAGCCAAACAACGGTTTGCTAGGAAAGGATGGTTAGAGGCTGACATGGCAAAATGGGAGACATGATATAGCAAGTGATAGGTAGCGGAGCATGGCAATAGAGCGAACAACTAGCAAAGCAAAAATAGAAGTGATTTCGAGGGGTGGTCATCTTGCCTGCAAGGTTCTCAGAGTTGTCAAAAACTTGATCCTCGTAAGCGTACTCAACAGGTTCCTCGTTCAGGAACTCTCTCCCGGCTCTACCCAAAACAAGAGCACAAGCAAATGGAACCACAATCAATCACGAAAAATGCACAAGCAACATGATGTAAAACATGAATGATATGCAAGATATGATATGCGGTGCATAAGCGTGCTCCGGAAGGAAAATGATGAACAAGGCAGTAATTTGGCAAACCAATCATGCCACTGGAAAGATGAGATGATTTCGGTCGAAATCGATATAAAGATCACCGGAATCGGATGCACGGTTTGCAAATGGCAAGCAAAACAAGAATGACACGAATCTGCGATTAACAACATGATAGCACTTAAAATGCAACAAGCAACAGTGCTATGGCACTCCAACATAGCAACAAAGCACATGGCAGTAATCTACAAGAGATGCTTGACAAAAGATGAACACTGAACTACGGCTAGTTCACAACATATCAAGCTCAAACAAGCATGGCAAAAGTGCAAAAGATAACAGGTTCACAGACTTGGTGAAAAACTGGACATGGCAGAAAACAGCATCAGGTAGCAATGTTCAGAGCACGAAATCAACATGGTACAGGAACTTAACATAGCAAAGCAAGGCATGCAAGTGTTCTACTAAATGCACATGACAAAAGTCCCTTACTGACCATAAGCCAAAAAGGACCCGAAGATATGATGCCAAGGATGTAAACATAGCAAGTTTCGTTATCAGGTTTCAGACTTAGCAGAAAAACAGAGCATGGCAGAAATAATAATATGTAGGCCTCTTTGTGAGCTTGATGCACTCACTACAGAGCAATGCATGACAAACCAAGCACACCTACAGAAATATGGCATGTTTATGAAGCTATCCATGGCAAGAACAAAAGCATAGCATGGATGGATCAACTACAATAAGCTTGGCAAAATTGCATATCATGTTAAGAATCTGCCAGAAATATTTTATAGCAAAAATAGAGCAAAATTGAGTCATGCTATGGTACTCCATAATTGCAAACAAGGGCAGGAATGGATCAATTACAACTATATATACAAAACATCCTTAATGAACATCTCCAAAATATGCATGGATCTCTCTGTAGCATCAAGTTTACATGGCAACAAAATAACAGCAGACAGACTTGGAGAAATCACTAAGTCCCTGAAATCAGAAACATTACGGGGCCTAGTTTGCATGCTTGTGCTAGTCACCACAGAGATCACAAAAATACATGGCATACACCCTTGGAAATATGGCATGGCATACTTCAAAACACATGTAGAGCTCATGCCCATAAGATGCACAGATTTAATGATACAAAAATGACAAATCTCCAAGTTCTGATAAGAACCAGAGAATAACAGCAACTAGCCCTCTTCCAACAGAGATTTGGGCATCAAGATGACCTCTAATTAACATGGTGCAATTGAACAAAATGTAGAGCATCATGAGACGAACAATTTGACATATCACACGCGCGAATCGGAGCTACATGCAAGGAGTTATGGCATCACGAACAGGGCAATATGCTGGAAAAGATTGAGGACTTGGGAATTTTCGGGGTCGCGAGAAAGTCAACTCACGAGGGATCTTCCAGATCCGATCGAGCGAAGGGACTCGGGCTCGGGCTCCGGCCTCGCCGGCGATGGAGGAAGAGGAGGCGGCGAGGGAGGGAGGCGGCGGTGGCGCGCCGGAGGCGGCGAGGGGCGCCGGCGGGCACGGGCTCCGGCGGCGCGGCGGTTGGCGGCGGCGAGCCGCGGCGGGGCCAGCCGGCGGTGGGGCGGAGGGAGCCGGCGGGCGGCGCGGAGGCGATGGCCGGGCCGGGAGGCGACGGCGGCGGGCCGCGGGGGCCTCGCCCGGGCCTCGCGGGCCGGCGCGGCGGCGGCGACGGGCTGATGACGTGGCGCGTGCTGATTCGCCGGGCGGCGCGGGCGGACGTGTCCGGCGCGGGCGAACGTGTCCGGCGCGGGCGGACTTTGTCCGGCGGCGCGAGGTGGAAGACGCTAGGGTTTGACTGCGATTTCGATTTTCGGGAGTGTCGTGGAATTGTCACGGCAGATGTCCTTAAGCTAGGACTTAGTCGTGGAGCCATCGCCGCTAGGAAGCTTGAAGGGGTTAACGGGACAAGGAACACGAGGGTTTATACTGGTTCGGCCCCTTACGGTGAAGGTAAAAGCCTACGTCCAGTGGAGGTGGTATTGATTAGGGTTTCGATGACCAGGGAGCTTAACTGCTATGCCTGGCTCTCGATGAGATCTTTCTTGCCCTTGAACCGCTGCCGGGTCATCCCTTTATATAGGGAGGCTGACGCCCAGCAGCTCTCAGAGTCCCGGCCGGCTCATAAGAGTGTCCGGTTCGGACTCTCAACTATTCTTGCCTTACACTACAAGTTCTACCATAATAATGTTTGTAACTACGGGCTTTAAGCCATATCCGGGTCTTAAGCCCATCTTTGGCCCACCGTCTTCAAGTTTGGCGCCGGGCTTCTGGCAATGACCATTATGAGTAACCCGGCCCCTCCTGGCGGGTGACTCTAAGGTCTATATCCTCAACATTAGGCCCCAGATTGATTTGAGCCGGCTCATGTCAATCTTCAATTCTTTCGACAGAAAAAAAAATCTCCGGCTTACCATTGTGTGAAGGCCATAACCCAGCGTGACGTCATCCTCTGGACTCCGGGTAATCCGCCGTGACGTCATCTTCCATTAAGCCCGTTTTTTACTCCACCAGATCCGCAACGGATCTTATCTTTATTGCCATCCCGAAAATCGAGGCGTTTCATGGGGAGATAACCACGCCGTGGTCTCCTCGTTTCTCGCGCCCACTTATGAGCTCGCCCTTATAAATAGCCCGGCCTGACGGGCCTTCAGCCACTCTTCTTCCTCCTCGCGCCACTGTTCCTCCGCTCGAGCTCTGTTGCCGTCGCCGCCGCGGGTCTCCTCCTCCTCACCAACTCCGGCCGCTGCATCAACCTGTTGTGTCCAGAGAAAAACGGCGGCGACCTCCGCGACTCACCAGCACCTGTAAGTTCCGACTGCCCCGTAGAACAGATCTGCAGCAAGTTCATCCTGTTCTTCCGTGTTCTTCGCCGCCACCCGCGAGTTCTTGGTAGTTTTCCTTTTTACTGCCTCTTTTTGATCTTAGGATAGTATAGAACCAATGCGGCGGCTGTTTAGCACTCATTTCAAATGCAAGTAGACCTCTTTTTACTGCATAAGAACCTCGTTCGAGCCCAAGAACTTCCCCTGCGTCTGTTTTTAGGTCTAGAAACTTTCCTTTTGACCGACCATTTTGATCCAAATTATTTACTGCAATGTGTGAAACCTGTTTTCACCACACTTAGTGAAAAACTGCACCTGTTAAGTCTTGGCGGCTTACATTTCCGGTTTAAAGAAACCACGCGCCGTAGAATCTTCCGACTCAAAGGAGACCATGCGTCATAGAATTTTCCGGCTCACCTGTGATAAGGCCGTAGACAATCGAATTACTCTCAATACCTCGGGCGGCTTAAATAACCCGGTGCACTTACATATACGTCATTAGTCCCCTTCATAAGCCGCCACCTTAACATTGAACTGTAAATTTCCTCCGGCTTATAATTAAACCGGGCGTTTCATTTTATCATAGGCTGCCGACTTTCACCATGCCTCCCAAAGCTCCTCAAGCCTCCATCACTTGCAATTGGATGAGGTCCAATGTCACCAACGAGACTTTAGCGGATTTTGTCAAGTCAGGTTACCTGCCCAAGAAGGACGTCATGTCCTACCGTGCCCCCGACCCATCAGAGGAGAGACCACAGCCAAGGGACGGGGAGGTGGTCATTTTTGCGGATCACATGAGCCGGGGCTTCGCACCGCCCGGCTCAAAGTTTTTTAGAGACGTGCTGAACTTCTTTGACCTGCGGCCACAAGATATAGGACCCAACTCGGTGTCCAACATATGCAATTTCCAAGTGTTCTGCGAGGTTTACCTTGGAGAAGAGCCCAGCCTGCTGCTCTTCAGAGAGCTCTTCTACTTGAACCGCCAGAACGAGTGCGCCAACGGGCCAAGTTTGGAGCTAGGCGGCATCTCCATTCAGAGACGGAGAGACTGTCTTTTCCCTTACGCCGAGCCGCCGAGTCACCCAAAGGACTGGAACCTGACGTGGTTCTATTGCCAAGACACGTCGCCGGCTGACGAGAGCCCGCTGCCCGGCTTTCGCCCTTCACGTCTGGAACCGACTCACCCTCTGTCTGACAAGTTAACTCAGGCAGAGCGCCAACCTCTGCTCCCCACCATCAACAAGATCAAGGCCCTCCTGGGCAATGGTCTCAACGGAATCGATCTGGTCCGGGTCTGGATCTCGTGGCGGGTGATCCCATTGAGCCGCCGCCCCGGCTTAATGTGCGAGTACACGGGCCGAAAGGATGACCCCCAGAGACACAGTCGCAACGATCTTCCTGAAGATGTTGCTGAGGACATGACCAAGGCTCTCTTGAACGAGAGCTTGGCAGACTGCGGGAGGACCGGGTTAGCTCCCTTCTGCAAGATCAACCCAGCCCCAGCAGTAAGTCGCTGATTTGAACATTTTATCTTCGTCTGCAGATAACCTTCATCTGAATCTTTAAGAAATCATCATTGTATTTTTCAGGCTGATGACAAATTCTGGAAGGTCAAATATGACCACGAGGCGGCCAAGAAGGCCAGGAAGGCGAAGAAAGCCGCCAAGAAAGCCGCTCCCCGCAAGAAGGGAAGTAGGCCAACTGCTTCAGAGCTGATGCAACTAAGCGGCAGCTCCGAGTCAGAGGTAACCCCTGAACCTGTAAACTCTTGTTATATCTGTTATTTATTTCTGCCCACGTTATCAATACTATTCATCAACAGGATGACACCGGCGCAAGTAACCCGGTGGTTGAAGAGGTAATGTCACTTTCCTCCGACTCGGAGCCCTTGCCAAGGCTGAAAGTCCGAAGGGTAACCCGGAAAGTAAGCTTTTCACATCCTTTAGCTTATCAAGATCCTCAATTTATTTTGAAGCGACAGGTTCATGAAAGCCGGCGGCACACCCGGACCAACAAAGACACTGACCTCTCCTCCGGGTTACCTGACGCATCGAGGAAACGCCGGACCGAGGTGATCTCAAAGTTGTACCCATTTCATCCTTTGGCAGGTGTTATACGTCAACCGCTCAAATCTTCTGACTCAAATTATCAGGAAACTTCCCCCTCTTCTGGCGACTCTATGCAGTCGAATCTGCTGGCTTTCAAGACCGTGCCCGGGTAATGATGATCATCGCACGTTGTACTTTGTCTTTACTTACACTTTTATGCTTAACCTTTCTGTCTTTTCAGTGCCCAAGCAAAACTCAGCAAAAGGGCAAAGAAGAACAAGCCGGCCGATGAGCCGGACTTGCCTGAGCCGGAGGTAACCGCTCAAGAACCGCCAGCTGCCTCTGCTCCTGAGGCGTCCGCTCCAACCAACAAGCCCATAGCAGAAGCTTCTGCTAACCCGGAGGCCTCCAGCTCGGCTCAACCAGCAGATGACCCGGATGTGGTAATCACCCGGACGGAATATGTTGAGCCGGGGAGACCTACTGCTCTGGCCAAGTGCTCCGCTAAGGAGGAGTTGTTAGGGTGCCACCGGGCCAATCTGGACCTCACCGATTATGCCCATCTGAGCATCGGAGAGATCATCTCCGGCTATGTCAGCCAGGTGCACAAGAGCCGGGACCTAGAGATTGCCATGGTGAACCAGATTCAGTAGAAGTCTGAGGTATCATTCTTCTGTCTTCTTACTTACTACATAGTTACTTTTACCATGCTAGCCCCCAAGTCGACGACTTATGACTGAATATGTTGTAGACTTAAGTTCCGGCTTACTTCCATGAACCAGTAATTTGTAGATAGAAACGTTCGATATGCATTAGCCCCCAAGTGCCAAGTGTCTTTGCTTGGAAAACGCTTGGGACTTTAAATTTGCATAGTAATTTGTCATGCTATAACCCGGAAATTACGCAGGCCGCTGGCAAGAAGTTTGAAGCTGACATCTCCGATCTCAAGACCCGGCTGAAGACGCAAGAAACTGAGACCCGGAAAGCAAATGCTAAATTTGTGTCCAGTATTGCTGCGCAAGAAAAACTGAAGACGGACTTCGACGCTGAACGGAGAGCCTGGGCCGAAGAGAAGGCTGCCCTGGTGAACCGGGTCGAACAGGCGGAGAAGGCTCTCTCAGAGAAGACCGCCGAACTCTCCGGCTTAAAGCGCCAAGTGTCCCAGATGGTTGCCGCAATCTTCGGTAAGTCATTTCACCGGCTTTCATCAAGTTTAGAATCTTTATATCTCATAACTCATCCTTGTCGGCGGCTTATCTTACTCTGTTAAACAGGTCCCAGAAGCGCCAACCTTAACCAGAGTGTGGTAACCAAGCTGAAGGCCGTGTACACCCTGGTGGAGCAACTCTACACCGGGTCACAGCGTGCCTTGGCTGTGGTGGCCCTATCCAACGAGGTGCCGACTCACCTGGCGGAAGTTCTTCACCGGCTCGCCGTTCTGCCTCAACGTATCCAAGAGCTGCGACGGGCCTCTGCAAGAGCCGGAGCTATCGCCGCGCTGAGCCGGGCCAAGGCGTTCCTTCCAGAGTTAGACCCGGCGGACATCGCCCTCGGCTATCCAAGTTTGAAGGAAGACGGCACAGCCTTCGACCAAAGGGACTTTGCCGCCTGCGTGAAGATCGTGCGCCCGGTGGCCACCCTCATTGGAAACGACACAGATCTGACCAAGTACCAGCCGGGTTACAATGCGGAAAATCAGAGGATCCCCACCCCGCGCTATGAAGCCCTCAGCTTAATTCCGCCAGCTCGTCAGCACACCTTCGCCCCGGAGATTGACCCGGCCGGGTTAATTGACGAGGAAGCTCAATTCGAAGCTCTGAGCGGCATCGACTGGAAGTCATCAACTTTCCAGGTCTTGGGAACAGCCGGAGGAGAAGAGAGGGATGAGCCGGAGACGTCAACCCAGCAAGCATCTTAACTCTGCAGGCGGCTTATAAAACAATGCTCCACCCTTTTGGACTCGATGAGTCTTGTAATAGAGTAGGATCAATACTTTAAATTTGCCGTGCAATCGTGCACGCGTTGAATGCTGAAGTCCATTGAAGTTGTCTCCTCTATATTTCTTCGGGTCATAATCGATTATTCATTTTCCTTAAGCTCAAAATAATTGCCCTTAACTATCCTGCATAGAAGGACAAATCACAAGTCTCTAGGCGGCTTACCGCACTGAGAAGCATAGTTTTAAGCACATAACCCGGAATATGAATCAAAAAAGACTGGTCCTCAGTTATGTCCTTGATATAACCGTAACAACACACTTACCAGCCTGCAAGCACACTTCCGGCTTAGATAACCCGGGCAATAATATTGGTACCTCAATTCCGGTTTACCAGCCTTAATGACTCCGGTTGTATTCGATTAACCCTGTAAATCAAAGTTAAGCCGACAAAGTGAAACCCGGCCGTACACACTTTGAAATAATCAGAAGAAACTCGCTATAAATCAGAAAAACTTAGGGGCTTCCAGTTCGAATACGACCAGAGACCCGTCCCAAAGGGGTTATGCTAGGATTCGAATACGATCATATAGCCCCCAGTGGGTGTGGCGATGCCAATCAAAAGGGTATCGACAGCTATGTTCTCTTTGGTTCGAATACGACCCATGTTTGAACAGGAAGCCCCCAAGTGATTTTAAGAATTGTTTAACGACGCTGATTCGAATACGATCCACGTCGGTTCCCAAAGGGGTTAAACTATGATTCAAATATGATCAAAGAAAACTCCCCAATGAGCTCGGCACTTTGCCAATCAAATGGGTATCGACAGCTATGTTCTCTTTGGTTCGAATACGACCTATGTTTGAACAGGAAGCCCCCAAGTGACCTTATTGCCTACGGCTAGATTCGAATACGATCATAAGCCGGATCCTCCTTCAAGTTATCATGTTAATCTTGCAATGAAAACAACACGTGCACATTTGGAGGAGAAAAAAGGACAGAGGTCCTGCTTTATTGCTTATCATAATATATACATGGCTTAGAGAAATATGTACATTATGAGAGCCGGTGGCTCAAGTGTAGTAAGGCCGAAGCTGAGCTATGTTCCACGGCCGACGGGTCTCTTCCTCCGACTTACGTGAATCTTTGTGCTCCCGAATGTCAATGAGGTAATATGACCCGTTGTGCAAGTTCTTGCTGACCACAAAGGGCCCTTCCCAAGGTGGAGATAACTTGTGCGCATCAGTTTGATCTTGGATGAGCCGGAGCACGAGATCGCCTTCCTGGAAGACCCGGGATTTAACCCGGCGACTATGATAACGGCGCAGGTCTTGTTGGTAAATCGCTGAGCGAGCTGCTGCCACATCACGCTGTTCGTCCAACAAGTCAAGAGCATCTTGGCGCGCCTGTTCATTATCCGCCTCAACATAAGCCGCCACTCGAGGCGAGTCATGACGGATGTCACTGGGGAGGACTGCTTCTGCCCCATAAACCATGAAGAAAGGCGTGAAACCTGTAGATCTGTTAGGAGCAGTGTTGATGCTCCATAACACGGAGGGCAACTCCTGCACCCAACAACCCGGCGTCCGTTGCAAAGGGACCAACAGCCGGGGCTTGATGCCCTTCAGAATCTCCTGATTAGCTCTCTCAGCTTGACCATTGGATTGAGGATGAGCCACTGAGGAAACATCAAGTCGATATGCTCTCGTTGACAAAACTCTTCCATGGCGCCTTTGGATAGATTGGTGCCATTGTCAGTTATAATGCTATGCGGAAAGCCAAAGCGAAAGATCACCTTTTTCATAAACTGAACTGCCGTGGCTGCATCACACTTGCTAACTGGCTCTGCTTCTACCCACTTGGTAAATTTGTCAACTGCCACCAAGAGGTGGGTCTTCTTATCCTTGGATCTTTTAAAAGGCCCAACCATATCAAGCCCCCAGACCGCAAAGGGCCAAGTAATTGGGATCATCCTCAGCTCCTGAGCCGGCACATGAGCCCGTCGTGAGAACCTTTGGCAACCATCACATTTACTGACCAAGTCCTCCGCATCAGCATGAGCCGTCAGCCAATAAAAACCATGGCGAAAAGCCTTGGCCACAAGAGACTTTGAGCCGGCGTGATGGCCACAATCCCCTTCATGAATCTCACGCAAGATCTCTTGACCTTCCTCAGGGGAGACACAACGCTGAAACGCTCCTGTAACACTGCGGTGATGCAACTCGCCATTGATAACAATCATTGACTTAGCCCGCCGGGTTATTTGTCTGGCCAAAGTTTCATCCTCAGGCAACTCTCCCCGGGTCATGTAAGCCAAATAAGGTACTGTCCAGTCCGGTATGATGTGGAGAGCTGCCACCAGTCTTGCCTCCGGGTCAGGGACAGCCAAGTCTTCCTCTATAGGCAACTTAACAGAAGGGTTATACAGGACGTCCAGGAAAGTATTAGGCGGCACCGGTTTTCGCTGAGAGCCCAGCCGGCTTAAAGCATCAGCCGCCTCGTTCTTCCTGCGATCGATGTGCTCTACTTGGTAACCCTGAAAGTGCCCAGCAATGGCATCAACTTCGCGGCGATAAGCCGCCATGAGAGGGTCCTTAGAGTCCCACTTGCCTGATACTTGTTGAGCCACCAAGTCTGAGTCGCCGAAACACCTTACCCGGCTCAAGCTCATCTCCTTAGCCATCCGAAGACCATGGAGCAAGGCCTCGTACTCAGCTGCATTGTTGGTACAAGGAAACATCAATTGTAGCACATAATGGAACTTATCACCCTTAGGGGAAGCCAATACGACTCCAGCCCCCGAGCCCTCCAACTGCCTGGACCCATCAAAGTGAATAGTCCAATATGTGTTATCCGGCTTTTGCTCGGGCACTTGTGACTCTGTCCAATCATTGATGAAATCCACCAAGGCCTGAGATTTAACAGCAGTGCGTGGCACGTATTTCAGACCATGAGGTCCGAGCTCTATGGCCCACTTAGCCACTCTCCCTGTGGCCTCTCTGTTTTGAATGATATCACCAAGAGGGGCAGAACTGACCACAGTGATGGGATGACCCTGGAAATAATGCTTAAGCTTCCGGCTCGCCATGAACACACCATAAACAAGCTTCTGCCAATGTGGATACCGCTGTTTGGACTCGATGAGCACTTCGCTGACATAATAAACCGGCCGCTGAACCGGATGCTCCTTACCCTCTTCCTTGCGCTCCACCACCACAGCCACACTGACGGCTCGTGTGTTCGCCGCCACATACAGTAATAAGGGCTCCTTATCAACCGGAGCAGCAAGGACTGGGGGCTCTGCCAGCTGCTTCTTCAAATCCTCAAAAGCGGTATTAGCTGCATCATTCCAGACAAAGTTATCAGTTTTCTTCATCAACTCATATAATGGCATGGCCTTCTCACCCAAACGGCTTATAAACCGGCTTAAAGCAGCGATGCGACCCGCCAAGCGCTGAACGTCATTTATACACGCCGGCTTAGCCAGGGAGGTGATGGCCTTGATCTTCTCCGGGTTAGCTTCAATGCCTCTGTCAGAAACCAAGAAACCCAAGAGTTTGCCTGCAGGAACACCAAAAACACACTTGGCCGGGTTAAGCATCATCTTGTAAACCCGGAGATTATCAAAGGTTTCTCTCAAATCATCTATCAGGGTTTCCTCCTTTATGGACTTAACCACAATATCGTCCACATAAGCATGAACATTGCGCCCAATCTGGTTATGAAGACAGTTCTGCACGCAACGCTGATAAGTCGCCTGTGCACACTTGAGTCCAAAGGGCATGGACACATAGCAGAAGGCTCCAAAGGGAGTGATGAACGCCGTCTTCTCCTGGTCCTTAACTGCCATTTTAATCTGATGATATCCGGAATAAGCATCCAAGAAACTTAAGCGCGCACAACCTGCCGTAGCATCAATAATTTGATCAATACGGGGAAGGGCAAAAGGATCAGCCGGACACGCCTTGTTTAAGTCCGTGTAGTCCACACACATCCGCCAAGTGCCGTTCTTCTTGAGTACGAGCACCGGGTTAGCTAACCATTCTGGGTGAAAGACTTCAACAATAAACCCGGCCGCCAAGAGCCGGGCCACCTCTTCACCAATAGCTTTCCGCCTCTCTTCATTAAACCGCCGAAGGAACTGCCTGACCGGCTTAAATTTCGGATCAACATTGAGAGTGTGCTCAGCGAGTTCTCTAGGTACACCTGGCATGTCAGACGGCTTCCATGCAAAAATGTCCCTATTCTCACGGATGAACTCGATGAGCGCGCTTTCCTATTTTGGATCCAGATTGGCACTGATGCTAAACTGCTGAGATGAATCTCCTGGAACGAAATCAACAAGTTTAGTCTCATCAGCCGACTTAAATTTCATTGCCGGCTCATGCTCCGTAGTCGGCTTTTTCAGAGAGGTCATATCTGTTGGGTCAACATTGTCTTTGTAAAACTTCAACTCCTCTGTTGCACAAACAGATTCTGCATAAGCTGCATCGCCTTCCTCACACTCCAGGGCCACCTTCCGGCTGCCATGAACCGTAATGGTCCCATTATGACCCGGCATCTTGAGCTGTAAATACACGTAACACGGCCGTGCCATGAACTTGGCGTAAGCCGGCCGCCCAAATATGGCATGGTACGGACTTCTTATCTTGACCACCTCAAAGGTCAATTTTTCCACCCTGTAGTTGTGCTCATCTCCAAAGGCCACTTCCAACTCGATCTTGCCGACTGGATAAGCCGACTTACCAGGTACCACACCGTGGAAAATAGTGTTTGACTGGCTGAGGTTCTTATCAATCAACCCCATACGACGGAACGTCTCATAATAGAGGATGTTGATGCTGCTGCCTCCATCCATGAGCACCTTAGTGAACTTATATCCTCCCACCTGAGGAGCCACCACCAAGGCCAAGTAACCCGGATTATCCACCCGGGGAGGGTGATCCTCCCTACTCCACACTATAGGCTGCTCAGACCATCGTAAATAGCGTGGAACCGCCGGCTCAACAACATTCACAGCCCTCTTATGAAGCTTCTGATCTCGCTTACACAGACTGGTGGTAAACACATGGTACTGTCCACCGCTAAGCTGCTTTGGATTGGTCTGATAACCCCCCTGCTGCTGCTGATGACCCTGGCCAGACCGTTGATTAAAGCCCCCTTGACCGTTCTGAGGATTAGAATTTGAGCCGCCGCCCAGGCCATGAAAGCCGCCGCCCGGGCCATGAAAGCCGCCGGCGCCTGAGCCGCCGCCCGGGCCATTGTAATTCTTAAAGGCCTTCATGATTGCACAATCCTTCCATATATGGGTAGCTGGCTTCTCTCTAGAGCCATGCCTTGGACAAGGCTCATTCAACAGCTGCTCCAGCGTCGGGCCTGACCCGCCGGCTCGGGGAGGGGGCCTCCCCTTGCGTCGCTGGTTATTACCCTGTGAGCTTGCCACCTCCTTGGTTCCCCGGGTTATGCTGAGTACCCTTGCCATTGACGTTCTTCTTTCCCTTCCTTGTCCTTTCATCATCTGAAGCGAGGTCCTTGGTACCATCAGAATCGGCGTACTTGACAAGAGCTGCCATTAGTGTACCCATGTCATTGCAGTCGCGCTTAAGCCGCTCGAGTTTCATCTTCAGGGGCACAAAACGACAATTCTGTTCCAACATTAAGACCGCAGAGCCGGCATCCATCTTATCAGAGGAATGTATTATCTCCTTAACCCGGCGAACCCAATGTGTCGTAGACTCACCCTCCTGCTGCTTGCAGTTAGTCAAATCCACAATTGACATAGACTGCCTACAGGTATCCTTGAAGTTTTGGATGAACCGGGCCTTTAGCTCAGCCCAAGACCCAATGGAATTCGGTGGTAGCCCTTTCAACCAAGTGCGGGCAGTCCCATCCAACATCATGGTGAAGTATTTGGCCATTGCCGCTTCACTGACCTCCAGCAGTTCCATGGCCATCTCGTAACTCTCGATCCAGGCTGCGGGTTGTAAGTCGGCCGTGTAATTGGGCACCTTCCTAGGGCCTTTGAAGTCCTTGGGTAGACGTTCATTGCAGATAGCTGGTACTAAACAAGGGACACCTCCAGTCCTGGTAGGGATACCCACGTCGACGGAAGTCGTCGGATAAGCCGGGGGAGTCTGGTAAGCCGTCAACTGAGGCACCTGCTCCGCTTCTTGCCGCGCTCTGTCTTGGTTTGCTGCGTGAAAGGCTCCGTTATGAGCCGGGCCATGGCCAGGGGGCGGGTCATGGCGTCGGACGTTACTTGAGCCGGTCGCTGAGACCATGTGTCTGCTGTAACTCGGGCTCCGGCCTGGACGAGGGGTCGAGTGGATCCTGTCCCGGCTGTAGGAGTACGCCTCTTGCTGCGCCAGTGCTGTCTGAAGGAGTTCGCTGACCCGGCGGGTTTCAATAGCCGTCGGAGAGTCGCCGTCCATTGGGAGAGCCGCCAACCGTGCTGCCGCGGCGACCATGTTCTCCAGTGGGTTAGCATAATGACCCGGTGGTATTGGCACGTACTGAGGCGGGGCAGGGTGCACCTGGGGAGGCCCCATCACTTGTGGCTGAATAGGGGTCCCAGACCCGGGCACTATGACCCCTGGCGGGTTACTAGACCCTGCACCTGGCGTGTTGAAGAGGTTTCGAGGATCGTAAACCGGAGGGAGTCGAGATTGGGCCTTTTGATGCCTCCTTCTCATGACCTCATTGGACGCGTTCTGATCCATCATGAGCCGGAAAGACTGCGCCTGGATCAACTGAGTTTGGGCGTCGAGAGCCGCCCTCTCCGCAGCCATCCTGATCCCTTCTGCTGCCAGATCCTCCTTAGCTTTTACTAGATCTAACTTTAATTGCGCCACCTCCGCATCATGCTGAGCTTGATCCGCCAGGTCAACCGCAGCGGTCAACAGGGCCGTCATCTTATCCGTGAGATCCATCAGCACCTGAGCCGGCGAAGGCACCGGGTTTCCCGCTCCAGTAGCAAGGTTCTGAACAGGCTGCGCACCGGCCATGAAGACTCCAACCTGACTTGGCGGCTCAAACGGGTCCGGAATACTATCACCATCGGAACAACCCATGAGCCGGCCATCTTGAAGTTGATACAACGAGTTTGACTCATCTGTGGACGACTCGCCGTCAGAGCCGGCGGCCGTCTCATCACCAGATCCAGATCGATCAGAGAGCCCTCCATGGATACATCCCACAAAAGCATGCTTTAAGGCAGGCCGGGCCCGGGCGGGTCGTGCGCGCTGAGCCGTCTCGATGAGGTCGGCGCAGAGATCCGGCTCAGGGCCCGGCTCACCAATCTTGCCAATGAAAACATGAATTCCGCCGAAGGGGACCCGGTACCCGTACTCAATTGAGCCGGCGTCGGGGCCCCAGTTTGCATCGTCGATGTAGAGCTTGCCGCGACGACTCTTGGTCATCCGGCCCACAGCGTATCCCTTGAGCCCTTCGAAGCTGCCCTTCAAGAACTCAAATCCACCGTGCGCTGGCCCCACGGTGGGCGCCAACTGTCGTGGAATTGTCACGGCAGATGTCCTCAAGCTAGGACTTAGTCGTGGAGCCATCGCCGCTAGGAAGCTTGAAGGGGTTAACGGGACAAGGAACACGAGGGTTTATACTGGTTCGGCCCCTTACGGTGAAGGTAAAAGCCTACGTCCAGTTGAGGTGGTATTGATTAGGGTTTCGATGACCAGGGAGCTTAACTGCTATGCCTGGCTCTCGATGAGATCTTTCTTGTCCCTTAAACCGCTGCCGGGTCGTCCCTTTATATAGGGAGGCTGACGCCCAGCAGCTCTCAGAGTCCCGGCCGGCTCATAAGAGTGTCCGGCTCGGACTCTCAACTATTCGTGCCTTACACTACAAGTTCTACCATAATAATGTTTGTAACTACGGGCTTTAAGCCATATCCGGGTCTTAAGCCCATCTTTGGCCCACCGTCTTCAAGTTTGGCGCCGGGCTTCTGGCAATGACCATTATGAGTAACCCGGCCCCTCCTGGCGGGTGACTCTAAGGTCTATATCCTCAACAGGGAGGGTCACATGTATATAGGTAGAGGGAGCTAGGAGGCTCCAAATGAGGTGCGGTTTTCGCCCACACGATCGTGATCGAACGACCTAGAGCATGGAAGAGAGTTTGGTGGGTTTTGGGCTGGTTTTAGAGGGGGTTTTGCTGGACACACAAATGGACATGACGGATGCCCGGTTAACCGTTGGAGTACCAAACGACCTCCAAATGGAACGAAACTTGACCAGTGGTCTCCGTGTGGTATATTAAGGCCACTTGACAAGCCTCGGTCCATTCCGAGAAACTTTGACACCCGCACACGAAAGAAAACAAGAGGGGTGCACCGGAGGAGATAGGAGCGCCGGATTGCAAAACGGACAACGGGGAAAATGCTCGGATGCATGAGACGAACACGTATGCAAATGCAATGCACATGATGACATGATATGAAAATGCATGACATGACAAAATGTAAAACGAAAAACAAAACCCGACCACGGAGGGAATATCATAACACATAGCCGAAAATGGCAAGAGTCGGAGTTACAAATATGGCAAGTTACATGCGGGGTGTTACACGTCCTCACTAGTTTTTTCATGAATATGGCATGGTAAGGCATAAGTTGTCACGGTTTATCATCCGAGCAGTGTGTGTTTGATGAACTAGAGTACTCGTTCGAGAAATATGCGACGACGTATACATAAGTACTTGTAAACACTGTTGGTGCTACCCCACTTGTAAGAAGTTGTGCAAAACACGCCACATTGGCTCAGCTCGCTTCAACACTAGGCTATCGACCAACTAACAATCAATAATCTGATGTCTGACATATAAGCAACTACGTATCTTGTTACAGTGGTTTGTGCAGTTAACTGAGGCCACAATGTAAATTCCAAACGTTCACACGCTCCAGCGTTCATGTGGAACACTCACATTAAACTCAGCTTCATAAAAAACTTGAAAAGCATAAGTTAAGTAATTTTATACATCTCAATGATTCATAGAACATACCAAACATATACTAGTTCACAGCAAAAGACAAAGTTGTGAGAAGGTTTACAAATCAGGAAAAAATAAACAAGGCTTCTCTGAGCAAAGGTCCTCCCGGCAGGCTTAAATTTCCTGGTGTTCACTCTGATTTTTTCTTGTTGCCACCATCCAGGGTTAGGCTCTCTCATTCCAGAATAACCAATTATAATTGTGTTCTCAGCTGAAATGCTGAACTGAACCATGTAGTGTACTGACCAGCTGAAATTCTTGTGCATTCCACTAAATTTAAGAACCGATGTTTGTAGAAATAAGCAGACCACAATGCCTCTTGTCTGTGCACCTGTCCCAAAAATCTCCGTGGAGCCGTACCAGCTAGTCCTCGGTCCATGGATGAACTGGAAGAAAGTGCATTCTGGACTAGGATGCAGTTGTTTTCGCTCGTCCCTGCACTGCAATCAGGAAGTAAAACATACGAATTAGCTTCTTTTAGATTGCGTTGGTCATTCTACCTAGTTAGAACCAATGTAGGAATACCTGGAACACTAGTGGTTAGAGGACGGCAGCTAGGAATAGCCATCTCATTTTGTGCAGTTGTACTGAAACGGAGGTGTGTACTTTTGATTGCGCACATAGAAACGATATGGAGACAAACATCCTTGTTTGCGCAAATACGAAATACGGTTATTTAAATAGTGACAGATATTTGCAGTGGCGTATGACTAACATCACCATCTATTGTGTTATAATAGGCACTAGATTGATAGTATGAAAGTGCCCTTAAGTAAGCAGCATCACATCACATCAACACTGCCACTAGATTAACATGCAGAACAATAGCATTAGTATTATTGTCATGAGAGTAGCACATGGTCAGTAAATGTGCAATCAAATTTGTGCAGTTCCACTGGGATGAAGCAATGTTAGCGGTGTGAGATTTAAGTGTAACTGCAAAAACACAATTCATGGGAAATAAAGCAAGACGGAAGCACTTCATAAAATGGTGGTGGCATTGCTTCAATTTATCGACTACACTAGACCATTACTTATAGTGACATTAGGTGGCATTGCTGAATGCTTCATGTGATTTTACATTAACGGTAGCGATATGGGTGTAGGGACAGCAGGGGCATAAAGTGGTGATGCAGATGTGGTTGCCGAGAGCGGCAAACACTCAGGCAGCATGTGTGCATTTGTCCCATTTTTTATCTCCACGGTGACATTTTCCTATGTGAGCACAGGAAATCTAGACCTGCTCATTCTCATTTGCGTTGTCCCCCAACATCCCTCACTTTCTTTCATTTTTCAACCAAGATATAGGTCCACTTCACCCCACCCTTCGCCATCCACCATGTTTTCTTCGGCTTTTCAACCAATAGACCGGTCGGATAGCCAGTATCTACTACTTTCCCTCGTTTCCTCTTCGAACCAAGTCCTAGATTCATGCTACAACTTTCCGAGTTTCTTCCCTGTTTGAACCAACTCTTAGACTCGACTGTATGAACTAGCTTTACCTCTAATAATAGATAAAGTCTGGGTGGCTTTGGAACAGCCGATGGAAGTAGAAAAAGATCCACACGCAGTCACGTGGGGAGCTGGGGCAGTAGAGCAAGGCAGGTTTCAGAGGAATATATACCTGAGGGTCGTCGGCATGTGGCAAAGACGGCGTCGGGAGGCCGCATCTTGGCCACAATACCGCAGGGAGGAAGAAGGGGTCGGAGGCCCTCCCGAGCCGGCGCGGCCGCCGATCGGGACGTGCGGGCAACCGTTGGTCTCCTCCCGCCGCCGCCGACAGCGTGAACGATGCACCTACACCCCTGCCCCGGTCGAGGTGGTCCGGCCGGATTTGTGACCAGCCATGAGCAGAGAGAGTGTGGCCACCTATGTCTTGCTTAGATCTGGAGAGCATGAGAGAGTGAAAGAGAGGAACCCTAGTAAAGCAAGCGCTAAGGCTCCTGCTTATATATATAGTGGAGTGATTTTGTTTTACCAGCTTCAAAAAAATGCGCTCCTACGTGTACCCGCGAGTGGGTGTGAGAGAACTAGTGTGTGCGTGCACCGCTTCTTTTCGTGAGAGTACAATATACTATGCCCAAAGAACGTTCGCCACAAGAGTAATAGTACAAGTGTGTGACGTGTGAGCTAAAATAAAAGGTGCACGACGTCTTTTGTTTTTTAGAAGTTCTGAGGGTAGGGTGTGAAGAGCACATATGTGTGTGACGTCTACCTGCAGATAGACGGTGGGTGCGAGAGGACTCGGGAGAGTCGTGACTCGTGAGGGTGCGTGCGTGCGTGAGAGAGAGGGGGCACGTATCAATGCAATGCATGTGTCTGTAAATCATTATCTGACAAACATTCGCCACAAGCCGTTTCCTGACGAACGCCGTAAGAACCATTAGATCGGCATCCGACAGTGTCAGTTTTGCCATGTCATTTAACAGAGCAGCCACTCCTCCTACACACAAATCTTCCACGTGAATGTTAGCAAGTGCCGTATGCTGCTCCCTCTGTTCCAAAATGCAGTCCATATAGCTTTGTTGAAAATTCGAACCTTGCAAACTTTTACCGAGTTTTCGTGTACCAAAATGCACATATAGAATACCCAGTATATATCATTTCATTCATCTTCGAGAGGTAACTATAAAGATGGAGGAGGAGTCTACAAAGAAAGACCGCCGTATCACCTGCAGCAATTTCAACCATCCTTTGGTGTGGAGGAATATCATAGGAACTCTATATGATATGAATTTTATAGGATTTTTTTCCTTTAGAGCCAATTGGTTCATAGGAATAGATTCATATACTCCACATTTTAAATAAAATAAACATGATATCATTTTTATAGCTTTAGAGCCACTTGGTTCATATGAATGGATTCCTATACTCCCATAATTTCAAAGGAAAATAAACATTAGCGTATATTCAATAGAAAAGTTCCTTTGATGTGAACCAAATGACATCTCTTTTCTAATCCCTCCTCATAGGAATTGAGATACATGTCATCTCTAGATTCAATAGAGAAGTTCCTATGATGTGAACCAAATGACATCTCTTTTCCAATCCCTACTCATGGGAATTGAGATACATGTCATCTCTTTCCCTACAACTTCCATGTATACATCTTCTATTCCTAAATAGCTAGTACAACCCACTAGTAGCTTTTTTCCTAGACATGCAACTATGGCACAAGAACACGTCATGCATGCAAGTCATAAATAACATTGTTTTTTCTACTCTATGCATGCAAGCACCACATCATCAATTCGTGCATGTTACTCATAAGTTATTTCTTGCATTAAATTTTGCATTGACAATGTATGTGCTGGTCAAGTGTACACATATGTAGTTCAAATTCACATTTTTGTTAGAAATGCCATTCTTTTAACTGCAATTCATTTTTTCTCTTTGTACTCCCTCCGTCTAGGTGTGTAAGTCATCTTCCGAAAACCAAATAATCCCAAAACACTTTGGCACGGTACATTAACTCACTTCGTTTCTTGTATCGTGCTTCAAACTGAATAAGAGAGAGTGGGAGTGATGCAAAACCAGCACTCTCTGTTCTAGAATCATTTATCTGCCCAAAGTCTAGGGAAGAATCATTATTTGACTGATGCTTACAATGCACTCCATGAATCTAACCTTTTATAAACTATTATTGAATGAGATTACTAAGAACTAAACGACCATCTAACATCATGCATATATGGACTCAAATCTTTACATGCTTGTCGTGGAATTGTCACGGCAGATGTCCTCGAGCTAGGACTTAGTCATGGAGCCATCGCAACTAGGAAGCTTGAAGGGTTAAGTGGGACAAGGAACACGAGGGTTTATACTGGTTCAGCCCCTTACGGTGAAGGTAAAAGCCTACGTCCAGTTTGAGGTGGTATTGATTAGGGGTTACGATCACCAGGGAGCTAAACGCTATGCCCTGGCTCTCGATGAGATTGTTCTTGTCCCTAAACCGCTGCCGGGTCGTCCCTTTATATAGGGAGGCTGACGCCCAGCAGCTCTCAGAGTCCCGGCCGGCTCATAAGAGTGTCCGGCTCGGACTCTCAGTTATTCTTGCCTTGCACTACAAGTTCTACCATGATAATGATTGTAACTACGGGCCTTAAGCCATACCCGGGTCTTAAGCCCATCTCTGGCCCACCGTCTTCAAGCTTGGCGTCGGGCTTCTGGTAATGACCATTAGAGTAACCCGGCCCCTCCTGGCGGGTGACTCTAAGGTCTATATCCTCAACATTAGGCCCCAGATTGATTTGAGCCGGCTCATGTCAATCTTCCATTCTTTCGACAGAAAACCTCCGGCTTACAATTGTGTGAAGGCCATAACCCGCCGTGACGTCATCCTCTGGACTCCGGATAATCCGCCGTGACGTCATCTTCCATTAAGCCCGTTTTTACTCCGCCAGATCCGCAACGGATCTTTTTCTTTACTGTCATCCCGAAAATCGAGGCGTTTCGTGGGGAGATAACCACGCCATGGTCTCCTTGATTCTCGCGCCCACTTATGAACTTGCCTTATAAATAGGCTGGCCCGACGGGCTCTCAGCCACTTCTCTCTCCATCTTCTTCCTCGTGCCACTGCTCCCCTGCCCGAGCTCTGCTACTGCCGCCGCCGTCGCGCCCCCGGTCTTCGTCAACCTTGGCCGCTGCATCACCCTGACTCGGACCAGACAAACGGCGGCAACCTCCGCTCCTCTCCAGCTCCGGTGAGTCTCCGCTACTCCATAGGCAGATCCGTACTAGGGCTCGAGTAGTTCGTCCGTGTTCTTCGTAGTTCATCACGGGCCTCAGTAGATTTGAATTTCGCTGCCCCTTTTTGATCTTAGCTCTATATAGGCTTACTGCGGTAGACGTTGAGGACCCATTTTACATGCAAGTAGCTCTCTTTTTACTGCATAAGAACCTTGTTCGAGCCCAAGAACTTCTCCAGCGTCTGTTTCTAGGTCTAGAAACTTTTATTTTGCCCGACTAGTTTGATCCAAAAAAATTACTGCGATGTGTGAAACCTGTTTTACCACACTTAGTAAAAATTGCAATCCTTGAATCTCGGCGGTTTACAGTTCCGGTTTAAAGAAACCCCGCGCCATAGAACTTTCCTGCTTAAAGAAAGCCATGCGCCATAAAATTTCCGGCTTAGCTGTGATAAAGCTTGTAGACAATCAAATTCCTCTCAATCCCTCGGCGGCTTAAATAGCCCGATGAACTTAAATGTATACCATTAGTCCCCTTCATAAGCCGCCACCTTGACCTTGAACCGTAGATTTCTTCCAACTCATAATTAACCCGGACGTTTTTCCTTTTATCATAGACTGCCGACTTTCACCATGCCTCCAAAAGCTCCCATTACTTGCAACTGGATGAGGTCCAATGTCACCAATGAGACCCTAGCAGATTTTGTCAAGTCCGGATATCTGCCCAAGAAGGACGTCATGTCCTACCGTGCCCCTGACCCGTCAGAAGAGAGACCACAGCCAATGGACGGGGAGGTAGTGATTTTTGCGGATCATATGAGCCGGGGCTTCGCACCGCCCGGTTCAAAGTTTTTCAGAGACGTTCTGAACTTCTTCGATCTGCGGCCTCAGGACATAGGACCCAACTCAGTGTCCAATATCTGCAACTTTCAAGTGTTCTGCGAGGTTTACCTTGGAGAAGAACCTAGTCTGCTGCTCTTCAGAGAGCTTTTTTACTTAAACCGTCAGAATGAGTGCGCCAATGGACCAAGTCTAGAGCTAGGTGGCATCTCCATTCAACGGCGAAGAGACTGTCTTTTCCCTTATGCCGAACCTCCGAGCCACCCAAAGGACTGGAACATGACTTGGTTCTATGGCCAAGATACGTCACCGGCTGATGAAAGTCCGCTGCCCGGCTTTCGCCCATCACGTCTGGAGTCAACACACCCATTGTCAGACAAACTGACTCTGGCGGAGCGCCAGCCTCTGCTCCCCACCATCAACAAGATCAAGGCTCTCCTGGGCAATGGTCTGAATGGTATCGATCTGGTCCGGGTCTGGATCTCATGGCGGGTGATCCCATTGAGCCGCCGGCCCGGCTTAATGTGTGAGTACACGGGCCGAAAAGACGACCCTCAGAGACACAGCCGCAATGATCTTCCTGAAGACGTTGCAGAGGAGATGACCAAGGCTCTCTTGAACGAGAGCCTGGCAGACTGTGGAAGGACCGGGTTAGCCCCCTTCTGCAAGACCAACCCAGCCCCAGCGGTAAGCCGCCAATCTGAACATCCTATCTTCTTCTGTATATAACTTTCATCTGAATCGTTTAAAGAAATCACCATTGTATTTTTCAGGCTGACGACAAATTCTGGCGGGTCAAATATGACCATGAGGCGGCCAAGAAGGCCAGAAAGGTGAAGAAAGCCGCCAAGAAAGCCGCCCCTCGCAAGAAAGGAAGCAGGCCTACTGCTTCAGAGCTGATGCAATTAAGCGACAGCTCCGAGTCAGAGGTAACCCCTGAGCCCTTAAGTCCTTGCTGTATTTGTTGTTTGTTGCTGTCTGCCTTATCAATACTTGCTCATTCTCAGGATGACACCGGCGCAAGTAACCCGGTGGTTGAAGAGGTAATGTCACTTTCCTCTGACTCGGAGCCCTTGCCAAAGCTGAAAGTCCGACGGGTAACCCGGAAAGTAAGCTTTTCACATCCTTTAGCTTATCAAGATCCTCAATTTATTTTGAAGCGACAGGTTCATGAGAGCCGGCGTCACACCCGGACCAACAAGGACACCGACCTCTCCTCCGGGTTACCTGACACATCAAGGAAGCGCCGAACTGAGGTTATTTCCCACTTGTACCCTTTTCATCCGTTGGCGGGTGTTATCCGTCAGCCACTCAATTCTTCTGACTCAAATTATCAGGAGACCTCCCCCTCTTCGGTCGACTCTATGCAGTCGAGTCTTCCGGCTTTCAAGACCGCGCCCGGGTAATGACAACCATCTCATATTATACTTGTCTGTACTTACCCTTTTTGTGCTTAACGTGTCTGTCCTTTCAGTGCCCAGGCAAAGCTCACCAAGAGAGCGAAGAAGACCAAGTCAGCCGGAGTGCCGGATTTACCTGAACCGGAGGTGACGGCTCAAGAACCGCCAGCTGCCTCCGCCCCCGAAGCCACCATTCCAACCGACAAGGCACCTGAGGCCGCTGCCCCAACTACCAAGGCAACTACAGAAGCCTCTGTTAACCCGGAGGCCTCCAGCTCGGCTCCACCAGCAGACGACCCGGACGTGGTAATCACCCGGACGGAGTTCGTTGAGCCGGGGAGACCTACCATGCTGGCCAAGTGCTCCGCTAAGGGGGAGTTGCTACAGCCCCACCGGGTGAACCTGGACCTCTCCGACTACACCAACCTTGGAGAGCTCGTCTCTGGCTACATCAGCCAAGTGCACAAGAGCCGGGACATAGAGGTTGCCATGGTGAACTAGATCCAGCAGAAATCTGAGGTATCATTCTGCCGTCCTCTTACCTACTGCATAGTTACCTTTACCATGCTAGCCCCCAAGTCGACGACTTATGATTGAATATGTTGTAGACTTAGGTTCCGGCTTACTCAATTGAGCCGGCAGTTTGTAGATAGATACGTTCAACATGCATTAGCCCCCAAGTGCCAAGTGTCTTTGCTTGGAAAACGCTTGGGACTTATATAGTAACTGTTTATGCCATAACCCGGAAATTTATACAGGCTGCTGGCAAGAAGCTTGAGGCTGACCTTGCTGATGTCAAGAGCCGGCTGAAGATGCAAGAGATGGAGACCCGGAAGGCAAACGCCAAGTTCGTGTCCAGTATCGTCGCGCAAGAAAAGCTGAAGACGGAGTTCGACGCTGAGCGGAAGGCGTGGGCCGAAGAAAAGGCCGCATTGGTGAACCGGGCTGAATAGGCGGAGAAGGCTCTCTCCGAGAAGACCGCCGAGCTCTTCGGCCTAAAGCGCCAAGTGTCCCAGATGGTGGCCGCAATCTTTGGTAAGTCGTCGCGCCGGCTTTCATCAAGTTTAGAATGTTTATATCGCATAATTTCATCCTTATCGGCGGCTTATCTGACTCTGTTAAACAGGTCCCAGAAGTGCCAACCTCAACCAGAGCGTGGTAACCAAGCTGAAGGCCGTGTATACCCTGGTGGAGCAGCTCTACACCGGGTCACAGCGTGCCTTAGCTGTGGTGGCCCTATCCAACGAGGTGCCGACTCACCTGGCAGAAGTCCTTCGCCGGCTCGCTGTACTGCCTCAACGGATCCAAGAGCTGCGACGGGCCTCTGCAAGAGCCGGAGCGATCGCCGCGTTGAGCCGGGCCAAGGCATTCCTGCCGGAGTTAGACCCGGCGGACATCGCCCTTGGCTATCCAAGCCTGAAGGAAGACGGCTCAGCTTTCGATCAGAAGGACTTCGCAGCTTGCGTGAAGGCCGTCCGCCCGGTGGCCACCCTTATCGGGAACGACACAGATCTTACCAAGTACCAGCCGGGTTACAATGCGGAGAATCAGAGGATTCCAACCCCTCGCTATGAAGCCCTCAACTTGATCCCGCCGGCTCGTCAGCACACTTTCGCCCCGGAGATTGACCCGGCTGGGTTAATTGACGAGGAAGCCCAATTCGAAGCTCTCAGCGGCATCGACTGGAAGTCATCAACTTTCCAGGTCTTGGGATCAGCCGGAGGAGAAGACAGGAACGAGCCGGAGACTTCAACTCAGCAAGCGTCGTAACTCGGCTGGCGGTTTACCAAACAATGCCTTACCCTTTTGGACTCAACGAGTCTTGTAATAGAGTAGGGCCAACACTTTATTTTTTCCGTGTCACCGTGCACGCCTTGAATGCTGAAGTCTTTTGAAGTTCTCTTTGATATTTCTCCGGGTCATAATCAATCCTTTGTTTTTCTTAACCTTAAAAGAGGTGCCCTTAATTATCCTGCATAGAAGGACAAATCACAAGTCTCGAGGCGGCTTACCGCCCTGAGAATCATAAGTTTTAGATAACCCGGAATATGAATCAAAAAGGACTTGTCTCAATGATATCCTGAATACAGCCGTAAGAACATACTTAACAGCCTGCAAGCATACTTCCGGTTTAGATAACCCGGATAAGAAGGTTGGTACCGCAACTCCGGTTTACCTGTCTTATAACACCCATTGCGTTCAGCAATACTGTAAACCAAGTTAAGCCGGCAAAGTGAGACCCGGCCGTACACACTTGGAATAATCAGATAAAACTTGACTATAAACTGGAAGAACTTAGGGGCTTCCGGTTCGAATACGACCAGAGACCCGGCCCAAAGGGTTATGCTAAGATTCGAATACGATCATATAGCCCCAGTGGGTGTGGCGATGCCAATCAAGAGGGTATCGACAGCTATGTTCTCTTTGGTTCGAATACGACCCATGTTTGAACAGGAAGCCCCCAAGTGATTTTAAGAATTGTTTAACGACGCTGATTCGAATACGATCCACGTCGGTTCCCAAAGGGGTGAAACTATGATTCAAATATGATCCAAGGAAAACTCCCCAATGAGCTCGGCACTTTGCCAATCAAATGGGTATCGACAGCTATGTTCTCTTTGGTTCGAATACGACCCATGTTTGAACAGGAAGCCCCCAAGTGACCTTGTTGCTTATGGCTAGATTCGAATACGATCATAAGCCGGATCCTCCTTCAAGTCATCATGTAATCTTGCAATGAAAACAACACGTGCATATTTAGAGGAGAAAAAAGGACAGAGGTCCTGCTTTATTGCTTATCATAATATATACATGGCTGAGAGAAATATGTACATCACGAGAGCTGGTGACTCAAGTGTAGTAAGGCCGAAGCTGAGCTATGTTCCACGGCCGACGGGTCTCTTCCTCTGACTTACGTGAATCTTTATGCTCCCGAATGTCAATGAGGTAATATGACCCGTTGTGCAAGTTCTTGCTGACCACAAAGGGTCCTTCCCAAGGCGGGGAGAGCTTGTGCGCATCTGTTTGATCCTGGATGAGCCAGAGCACGAGATCGCCTTCCTGGAAGACCCGGGATTTAACCCGGCGGCTATGATAACGGCGCAGGTCTTGTTGGTAAATCGCTGAACGGGCTGCTGCCACATCACGCTGTTCGTCCAACAAGTCAAGAGCATCTTGGCGCGCCTGTTCATTATCCGCCTCAACGTAAGCCGCCACTCGAGGTGAGTCATGACGGATGTCACTGGGGAGGACTGCTTCTGCCCATAAACCATGAAGAAAGGCGTAAACCTGTAGACCTGTTAGGAGTAGTGTTGATGCTCCATAACACGGAGGGCAACTCCTCCACCCAACAACCCGGCGTCCGTTGCAAAGGGACCAAAAGCCGGGGCTTGATACCCTTCAGAATCTCCTGATTAGCTCTCTCAGCTTGACCATTGGATTGAGGATGAGCAACTGAGGAAACATCAAGTCGGATATGCTCTCGTTGACAAAACTCTTCCATGGCGCCTTTGGATAGATTGGTGCCATTGTCAGTTATAATGCTGTGCGGAAAGCCAAAGCGGAAAATCACCTTTTTCATAAATTGAACCGCCGTGGCTGCATCGCACTTGCTAACTGGCTCAGCTTCCACCCACTTGGTAAATTTGTCAACCGCCACCAAGAGGTGGGTCTTCTTATCCTTGGACCTTTTGAAAGGCCCAACCATATCAAGCCCCCAGACCGCAAAGGGCCAAGTGATTGGGATCATCCTCAGCTCTTGAGCCGGTACATGAGCCCGTCGTGAGAACCTCTGGCAACCATCACATTTACTGACCAAGTCCTCTGCATCAGCATGAGCCGTCAGCCAATAAAAACCATGGCGAAAAGCCTTGGCCACAAGAGACTTTGAGCCGGCGTGATGGCCACAATCCCCTTCGTGAATCTCACGCAAGATCTCTTGACCTTCCTCAGGGGAGACACAACGCTGAAATGCTCCTGTAACACTGCGATGATGCAACTCGCCATTGAGAACAATCATTGACTTAGCCCGCCGGGTTATTTGTTTGGCCAAAGTTTCATCCTCAGGCAACTCGCCCCGGGTCATGTAAGCCAGATATGGCATTGTCCAGTCTGTTATGATATGGAGAGCTGCCACCAGTCGTGCCTCCGGGTCAGGGACAGCCAAATCTTCCTCTGTAGGCAACTTAACAGAAGGGCTATACAGGACGTCCAGGAAAGTGTTAGGCGGCACCGGTTTTCGCTGAGAGCCCAGCCGGCTTAAAGCATCTGCCGCCTCGTTCTTCCTGCGATCGATGTGTTCCACTTGGTAACCCTGAAAGTGCCCAGCAATGGCATCAACCTCGCGGCGATAAGCCGCCATGAGAGGGTCCTTAGAGTCCCACTTGCCTGATACTTGTTGAGCCACCAAGTCTGAGTCACTGAAACACCTTACCCGGCTCAAGCTCATCTCCTTAGCCATCCAAAGATCATGGAGTAAGGCCTCGTACTCTGCCGCATTGTTAGTACAAGGAAACATCAACTATAGCACATAATGGAACTTGTCACCCTTAGGGGAAGCCAATACAACTCCAGCCCCCGAGCCCTCCAACTGCCTGGACCCATCGAAGTGAATAGTCCAATACGTGTTATCCGGCTTTTGCTCGGGGACTTGTGACTCTGTCCAATCATTGATGAAGTCCACCAAGGCCTGAGATTTAACAGCAGTGCGTGGCACATATTTGAGACCATGAGATCCGAGCTCGATAGCCCACTTAGCCACTCTCCCTGTGGCCTCTCTGTTTTGAATGATATCACCAAGAGGGGCAGAACTGACCACAGTTATGGGATGACCCTGGAAATAATGCTTAAGCTTCCGGCTTGCCATGAATACACCGTAAACAAGCTTCTGCCAATGTGGATACCGCTGTTTGGACTCAGATGAGCACTTCGCTGACATAATAAACCGGCCGCTGAACCGGATGCTCCTTACCCTCTTCCTTGCGTTCCACCACCACAGCCACACTGACGGCTCGTGTGTTTGCCGCTACGTACAGTAATAAGGGCTCCTTATCAACCGGAGCAGCAAGGACTGGAGGCTCTGCCAGCTGCTTCTTCAAATCCTCAAAGGCAGTATTCGCTGCATCATTCCAGACAAAGTTATCAGTTTTCTTCATCAACTGATATAATGGCATGGCCTTCTCACCCAAACGGCTTATAAACCGGCTTAAAGCAGCGATGCGACCCGCCAAGCGCTGAACGTCATTTATACACGCCGGCTTAGCCAGGGAGGTGATGGCCTTGATCTTCTCCGGGTTAGCCTCAATGCCTCTGTCAGAAACCAAGAAACCCAAGAGTTTGCCTGCAGGAACACCAAAGACACACTTGGCCGGGTTAAGCATCATCTTGTAGACCCGGAGATTATCAAAGGTTTCTCTTAAATCATCTATCAGGGTTTCCTCCTTTATGGATTTAACCACAATGTCGTCCACATAAGCATGAACATTACGCCCAATCTGTTTATGAAGACAGTTCTGCACGCAACGCTGATAAGTCGCCTGTGCACACTTGAGTCCAAAGGGCATGGATACATAGCAGAAGGCTCCAAAGGGAGTGATGAACGCCGTCTTCTTCTGGTCCTTAACTGTCATTTTAATCTGATGATATCCGGAATAAGCATCCAGGAAACTTAAGCACGCACAACCGGCCGTAGCATCAATAATTTGATCAATACGGGGAAGGGCAAAAGGATCAGCCGGACATGCCTTATTTAAGTCCGTGTAGTCCACACACATCCGCCAGGTGCCGTTCTTCTTGAGTACGAGCACCGGGTTAGCCAACCACTCTGGGTGGAAGACTTCAACGATAAACCCGGCTGCCAAGAGCCGGGCCACCTCTTCACCAATAGCTTTCCGCCTCTCTTCATTAAACTGCCGAAGGAACTGCCTGACCGGCTTAAATTTTGGATCAATATTGAGAGTGTGCTCAGCGAGTTCTCTAGGTACACCTGGCATGTCAGAAGGTTTCCATGCGAAGATGTCCCTATTCTCATGGATGAACTCGATGAGCGCGCTTTCCTATTTTGGATCCAGATTGGCACTGATGCTAAACTGCTGAGATGAGTCACCTGGAACAAAATCAACAAGTTTAGTCTCATCAGCCGACTTAAATTTCATTGCCGGCTCTTGCTCTGTAGTTGGCTTTTTCAGAGAGGTCATATCTGTTGGGTCAACATTATCTTTGTAAAACTTCAACTCCTCTGTTGCACAAACAGATTCTGCATAAGCCGCATCGCCTTCCTCACACTCCAGAGCCACTTTCCGGCTGTCGTGAACCGTAATGGTCCCGTTGTGACCCGGCATCTTGAGCTGTAAGTACACATAACACGGCCGAGCCATGAACTTGGCGTAAGCCGACCGCCCAAATATAGCATGGTACGGGCTTCTTATCTTAACCACCTCAAAGGTCAATTTTTCCACCCTGTAGTTGTTCTCATCTCCAAAGGCCACTTCCAATTCGATCTTGCCGACTGGATAAGCCGACTTACCAGGTACCACACCATGGAAGATAGTGTTTGACTGGCTGAGGTTCTTATCAACCAACCCCATACGGCGAAAAGTCTCATAATAGAGGATGTTGATACTGCTGCCTCCGTCCATGAGCACCTTTGTGAATTTATATCCTCCCACTTGAGGAGCCACCATTAAGGCCAAGTGGCCCGGGTTATCCACCCGGGGAGGGTGATCCTCCCTACTCCACACTATAGGCTGCTCAGACCACCGCAAGTAACGTGGAACCGCCGGCTCAACAGCATTCACAGCCCTCTTATGAAGCTTCTGATCTGGCTTACACAGACTGGTGGTAAACGCATGATACTGTCCACCGCTAAGCTGCTTTGGATTGGTCTGATAACCCCCCTGCTGCTGTTGCTGACCCTGGCCAGACTGCTGATTAAAGCCCCCTTGACCGTTCTGAGGATTAGAATTTGAGCCGCCGCCCGGGCCATGAAAGCCGCCGGCGCCTGAGCCGCCGCCCGGGCCATTGTAATTCTTAAAGGCCTTCATGATTGCACAATCCTTCCACAGATGAGTCGCTGGCTTCTCTCTAGAGCCATGCCTTGATAAAGGCTCATTCAACAGCTGCTCCAGCGTCGGACCTGACCCGCCGCCTCGGGGAGGGGGCCTCCCCTTACGTCGCTGGTTATTCCCTTGTGAGCTGGCGTTGGCCACAAACTCTAGGCTGTCGTCGGCCTTGCGCTTGCCTCCTCCTTGGTTCCCCGGGTTATGCTGAGGACCCTTGCCATTGCCGTTCTTCTTTCCCTTCCCTGTCCTTTCATCATCTGAAGGGGGATCCTTGGTACCATCAGAATCGGCGTACTTGACAAGAGCCGCCATTAGTGTACCCATATCATTGCAGTCGCGCTTAAGCCACCCGAGTTTCATCTTCAGGGGCACAAAACGACAATTCTGCTCCAACATTAAGACTGCTGAGCCGGCATCCATCTTATCTGACGAATGTATGATATCCTTGACCCGGCGAACCCAATGCGTCGTGGATTCACCCTCCTGCTGCTTACAGTTAGTCAAATCCACAATTGACATAGACTGCCTGCAGGTATCCTTAAAGTTTTGGATGAACCAGGCTTTCAGCTCAGCCCAAGACCCGATGGAGTTCGGTGGTAGCCCTTTCAACCAAGTGCGGGCAGTCCCATCCAACATCATGGTGAAGTACTTGGCCATTGCCGCCTCACTGACCTCCAGTAGTTCCATGGCCATCTCGTAACTCTCGATCCAGGCTGCGGGTTGTAAGTCAGCCGTGTAGTTGGGCACCTTCCTAGGGCCTTTGAAGTCCTTGGGTAGACGCTCATTGCGGATCGCTGGCACTAAACAAGGGACACCCCCAGTCCTGGTAGGGATACCCACGTCAACGGACGTCGTCGGATAAGTCGGGGGAGTCTGGTAAGCCGTCAACTGAGGCACCTGCTCCGCCTCTTGCCGCGCTCTGTCCTGGTCTTCTGCGTGGAAGGCTCCGTAATGAACCGGGCCATGGCGTCGGACGTTACTTGAGCCGGTCGCTGAGACCATGTGCCTGCTGTAACTCGGGCTCCGGCCTGGGCGAGGGGTCGAGTGGATCCTATCCCGGCTTTAGGAGTATGCCTCTTGCTGTGCCAGTGCTGTCTGAAGGAGTTCCCTGACCCGGCGGGTTTCAATAGCCGTCGGAGAGTCGCCGTCAACTGGGAGAGCCGCGAGCCGTGCTGCCGCAGCGACCATGTTCTCCAGCGGGTTATTATAATGATCCGGGGGTATTGGCACGTACTGAGGCGGGGCAGGGGGCACCTGGGGAGGTCCCATCACTTGTGGCTGAATAGAGGTTCCAGACCCGGGCACTATGACCCCTGGCGGGTTACTAGACCCTGCACCTGGCGTGTTGAAGAGGTTGCGTGGGTCGTAAACCGGAGGGGGTTGAGATTGGGTCTTTTGATGCCTCCTTCTCATGACCTCATTGGACGCGTTCTGATCCATCGTGAGTTGGAAGGACCGCGCCTCGATCAGCTGAGTTTGGGCATCGAGAGCCGCCCTCTCCACAGCCATCCTGATTCCTTCCGCCACAAGATCCTCCTTAGCTTTCACTAGATCCAATTTTAACTGTGCCACCTCCGCATCGTGCTGAGCTTGATCTGCCGGGTCAACCGTGGCGGTTAACAGGGCCGTCATCTTGTCCGTGAGATCCATCAACACCTGAGCCGGAGAAGGCACCGGGTTTCCCGCTCCAGCAGCGGGGTTCTGAACAGGCTGCGCATCGGCCACAAAGATTCCAACCCGGCTTGGCGGCTCAAATAGGTCCGGAATACTGTCACCATCGGAACAACCCATGAGCCTGTCATCTTGAAGTTGATACAACGAGTTTGACTCATCGGTGGCCGACTCGCCGTCAGAGCCGGCGGCCGTCTCATCACCAGATCCAGATCGATCAGAGAGTCCTCCATGGATACACCCCACAAAAGCATGCCTTAAGGCAGGCCGGGCCCGGGCGGGTCGCGCACGCTGAGCCGTCTCGACGAGATCGGTGCAGAGACCCGGCTCAGGGCCCGGCTCACCAATCTTGCCAATGAAAACATGAATTCCGCCGAAGGGGACCCGGTACCCGTACTCAATTGAGCCGGCGTTGGGGCCCCAGTTTGCATCGTCGATGTAGAGCTTGCCGCGATGACTCTTGGTCATCCGGCCCACAGCGTATCCCTTGAGCCCTTCGAACCTGCCCTTCAAGAACTCAAATCCACCGTGCGCTGGCCCCACGGTGGGCGCCAACTGTCGTGGAATTGTCACGGCAGATGTCCTCGAGTTAGGACTTAGTCGTGGAGCCATCACAGCTAGGAAGCTTGAAGGGGTTAATGCGGGACAAGGAACACGAGGGTTTATCCTGGTCCGGCCCCTTACGGTGAAGGTAAAAGCCTACGTCCAGTTGAGGTGGTATTGATTAGGGTTACGATCACCGGGGAGCTAAACTGCTATGCCCGGCTCTCAATGAGATTGTTCTTGTCCCTAAACCGCTGCCGGGTCGTCCCTTTATATAGGGAGGCTGACGCCCAGCAGCTCTCAGAGTCCCGGCCGGCTCATAAGAGTGTCCGGCTCGGACTCTCAGTTATTCTTGCCTTGCACTACATGTTCTACCATGATAATGATTGTAACTACGGGCCTTAAGCCATACCCGGGTCTTAAGCCCATCTCTGGCCCACCGTCTTCAAGCTTGGCGTCGGGCTTCTGGTAATGACCATTAGAGTAACCCGGCCCCTCCTGGCGGGTGACTCTAAGGTCTATATCCTCAACAATGCTATAGTGTGTATTTATTCATAATTTGGTTTCCAAATCTCATGCGTTCAATACATGTACCTTACTAGTTTTGAGTAGAGTAGCAAATTTCACACGAGCACGGGTATATCAAAATGCAGGGCCCATGCATCATTGCCTTTCGGTCGAACCTACATCCACAATTTTTTGTACGTATATTTCCACTGGTCCCCGAACCCAAAATGCTTCCTCGTTCCCGTAAAACCAAGCGGCCCACACATATTAAGGCGTCGACTCGAACTCAATCCCTCTCCCGTTTACTACGACGTGGCCCCACACGCCGTAGTACTCCTATAAACCCTACTGCCGCACGCATCATTGGGTTTCTTCAAGAGGACGAGGGAGAAGCGGATTTGTAGTGGAGGTGCTTTAAAAAAAGGATTTGTAGTGGAGGCCCCTACCCTAGGGTGCCCTAGGTAGCTGCCGCACACATCATTGGTTTTCTCTTTTCTTTATGCTCTTGCGCCCTAGAGTGAAATGAAGGTTGCTTCGTCCGTCCAGCTTAATGCGGGAAAGGTGGGGCTTTGTGATTTGACCCCTCATCGCTCATTTACTACTACTGCGGCGCTACGACCAGGGTGCCTCCAAGTCCAACCGCTGCTCCGAACTGTAATTTCGTGCATCGCACATGGAACAAGACGGTGGATGAGCCATATGTCGGCCAAAGGGGTCCTGTTAAGTGTGTCACCATTTCATGTGCAGACTGACCCTGCTTGAGTTGCTATGCCAACATGACATGAGCAACCTACCACTTGGTTTTGCTCCTGAGTAAATCCCGACTATATTGATCTAAAAAGATATGTACTGTACTACCCTCTCCGTCTCGGTTTATAGTTCTCTCGGTTTCTCCTCCTTCCTGGTCACGGTGCACAACCTAAGATGACTTATTCACCTAGACGGAGGGAGTACTGTTCATCACATATATAGCCAGTTAATTTCTCAACCTAGAACAACGTGCATGCCCTGTAAACTGATACGGAGGAAGTAGTAAAAATAATGGTTGCTTCGTCCATCTGGGAAGGTGCGGCATTGTGATTTGACGTCTCATTGCTCATTACTACTACTGGGGCGGTACGACTGGGGTGCGTCCCCCTGCTGTTCTGCACTGTTAGTTGGTGCATGACACGTCGACCCGGTTGCTATATGTCCCACATGTCGGCGAGAGGAAGTATAGAATTCATGAAAGCGAGCGTCGACGGAGGAGTACAAGACACGGCTTGGTTTTTGCTGCTTCGCGTGATCCATCGATACAAACCCGGACTAAAAAAAGGCGAGGGCGGGTCTCCTCCCGCGCGGCAGGCAGGGGAGTTTGGCATAGTTTGTTCGAGGCAATGCGGCAGGAAGGGAAACAAGCAAATAAAGGTTGAGCGACTTAGTTTTGGGAAAATCTTATTTTACGGAGTATGTACCCAGTATGGAGGTAGTATACTACTTACTACTCCCTCCTTTCTGGTTTATAGGGTTGTCTAAAAAAATTCATTTTTCCGTTGTATAAGTCTCAATTCTACTAGTAGTAGTACTACCATCAGATGTTGGATTTTGAGGTGCGTTAAATCACCCGATGCAAGCATTGTCAAGAGAAAACTCACCAATGCATGTAGAAGTTCACGGAAATTTAGTGGTCATGCATGCATTCATTCTAATTAATGCCTCGATAAACATAACTTCTTGAGAAAAACGAGCGTACATTACTTGCGCAAACTACGAAATTAATTCCACCACTCACCGTCTACCTTGGTTGGAGAGATTTTGAAATTGAGCCATAAACTGGAAAGGAGGGAGTAGTAACATAGCCTAGGGTAGCTTGCTGCACCAAAGACTCCAAGGAAATTGCTGTAGTAGTACTACTCCTATATACTAACCCAAGGAAATTGAGCCATAAACTGGAAAGGAGGGAGTACTACTAATGGACATATATTCCAAACAATATGATAATCTCTCTAACCAAGGTAGGGATGAGGAGTAAACGGAGGGAGTAGTAAAATTTTCTCCTCGTCCTGCGAGCCACCGCGCACGTGGGCGAGGGAGCAGGCGTAAGGCTTAGTACTACTACCTACGTCCTGGTTTATAGGTCACCTTTGTAGTTCGTGCCAAATTTTTACCAAATATTTAGCTAACAAAATGTTAATGCATGTCAACAAAAATTATATCGTTGGATTTGTATTTCAATATAGTTTTCAATGATATAATTTTTGGTAACATGCACGAACGTTTTGTTAGTTCAATCTATAGTCAAAATATGACACAATATACAATGGGGACCAATAAACCAATATACAATGAGTAGTAGTAAACAAGCTTCACCTCGTCCTGCGAGCCACCGCGCCCGTGGGCGGGGGAGACGGTGTAGTAAGCAAGCTTCTCCTTGTTCTGCGAGTTGACGGGACACATCAAAAGTGAGCATCTCGAGTGTATAGAACCTTGCCTCTAAGGTAGGCCCCGCATGGTTTGCCTCTTTTTTAACATAACACGTCAAGTTGCAATTTGTTTGTTCACCCGTGGTAGACGATCCTCCATCAAATGGACAACCAGTACACGTGTCAAATTACCACGTAGGCTGCCTTTTCGTACAAAAAAGAGCTCCACCGTGTACCCGCGCGGGTGTGGTTGGGAAAGAGATGGGAGTACGTGCGCCGTGCGTGCACCTCTTCTCTTCGTGCACGTCCCCTACCTACGTGGGTGTGTGAGAGAGAGATACAAACCTAGACATAATGCGCCGTTCATCCCCATGCCTCCGCCCAGTCCGACCACTAGTCACCACCACGCCCCACTCCTCCTCACCGTATCTCTCATCTTTCTCGAGACTAGCAATGTGCCCGTGCGTTGCAACGGATCCAAAGTGGAATAGTACTTGTTCACAAACTTGAAAGAAAACACTCTTGTTTTGATATACATATATACCACTAAAAATATATTATGTTTCACTCAATATATTTCTCAGGTTGTTTTGATGAGGCGAGGGAGGGATGTGGTTGCTTTCAAGATAATAAGGGGTTTTCTTCAAATTGGAGCAGAGAAGTGGGCTATTGTTGCAAAAATGCCACAACTTACCTCGCAGCCATTAGATGTAGATCTAATGGTCAGAAATGACGGATGGCAGACACACCATCATCACCAACTGAGTCTTTTATAGGAGTAGAGATATCATTTTTTCGATGAAATTCTCGAGATACCATTTTTCCGATAAAATTCTCGAGATATCATTAGTTTTTACACATGGGATTACTCCTGCATGGGTCAATCACAACAGGTGTTTTGTAAAAAAATGCATCTTGATGTTCCCTGCAATGCACGGGCATCTTGCTAGTCCATGAAAACAACACATGGAAAAAATTTCATGGCGAACGAGGGATTTGAATCTGCTGGGAGGGGTTGTTTGGATTTTGCCCGGGGTAGCCAAAATATTGGCGACCCTTTTGTCCACCGGTGCCTTTGCCACCAATGAACGAGGAATGGCTCGGGTGCTCATGCATTCTCCAGCGCGCACGTTGGAGACGAGCTCGCACGAGATGTGATTTTTTGTCCCACCACGCCGCCCGAGCCGGCCGTAGACCGACCGGGGACCCGCATATTACGCCATCCAACCGTAGCCGCACACATTCTGACAGCAACTCAACCAACCGGGCGAAATTCATGCAAACACGGCGATATTTCTCATAAACAATGACAGAATTCATATAAAATACTGGATTTTCATACAAACATGACGTATTTCATTATATTCAAATCAACTAAGCGGTGTTAGTTCTGGCCAACATAGGTATATAATACCTGGCCTAAATGGCCGCCCGCCGATCCATTTGCGTTCCTCATGTCCTGCAGCACGATCACCGTACTACTGGGAGCCCCGGAGGTATATGCTTCAGCAGAAAGGACGGCTCGCTTCCCCACTGCCGAAGCCAAAGATGATGGTGGAGGGGGGCTTCTCCGCTCCCGTGGAGCCCATGCGGGGTGGACGAAGGTCCTCGAACCAAAACGATCCGGCAAGACACCTACTGTGTACGCCGACGTCGCCTCCGCGGTGATCTTCATGGGATCCAAGCGGCGGCGGCCTCCCGTGTTCTACTTCTCCTCGATGATGGCAGTGGACGTGGAGGCGCTGGCCACCGACTCGTCGCTCTCCGTGCACCCGGCTTCTGTCTCTGCTTGCATGGCGCGGCCGCCGGCATGGGAGTCTTGGCCATAGAAACGGGAGACGCGGTCGCAGACACGGGAGGCGCAGTACGAGGCGGCGGCGTGGACGGCAGGGACGACGCCCGTGCGCCGCTCCTCGTCGAGCTGGCCTGGAGCGGCGAGTTGTTGAACCGCACGCCGGCTTGAGGCGGCAACTGGCTTCGTCGGGCGAGGGGAGGGAGGGGGATCAGCGAGCTGCATAGCTCGTATCCGGCGGGCTCGGCGGGCCACCCATCCGGCTTGGATGCGGGATAACTACTCTTCGTAAGCCATTGTAAGAGTGGACAAAATGGTGAAGGAGGAGATAGGGGAGCGGCGGAGGGGTGCGATTCTTGGCCGCCGTTTGGCCTCGTTTAAATAGGAGATTAAATAGACGGCGGATGGGAGGAGCTCGGCCGGCGTTGCGTTTAATGCCGGCCCGGTCATGAACGGACGTGTGTCCAGAGTGGGTTTCTCGGCTTCCACACGGGTTACATTGAGGCGTTTGAATTCGGCAAGGAGGCGTGTTCAGCCGGGCGTGCATCAAGTGGCGCCCTCGACTCTGATGTACGACACCGCGCCATTCTTCCACTGACGTGTGGCCTCTTTGGGTACATGGCCTGCATGCCAGTGACCCAACGCAGGCAGCGCACGACAGAGGAACTTTTGATGGGCCAGGGCGGTCAGAAGCGGGCATTTCATAAACCGATGATTGTTCATTGAGTGTGATGTCATCTATTTCATCTAGATAAGCCTACTATATAATGTAAGATAATTTTAAAATTTCATATATACGTTGATAGCCCGTTCGATACGTTGTGATTCATAAAGACCGCTGCAAACATCAATGTTCTGCTTATCACAGACAAGATTGAATAAACCTTGCAAAAAAAGATAAGATTGATTAATACCTGTAACAATCCATGTCCTTAACAAAGGGTGCATGCATGTATAGGTTGAGCGTGTGTCTTGCGTCGTGTGCGGTGTCGCCGGTGTGCATACGGACATGCGAGTGTTGCGTGCGTGCATGTGTACGTTTCAGTGTTGCATGCATGTGTGCATACGTGCGTGTGTTCGTGAGTGCATGTGTACGTGTCAGTGTTGCACGCCTGCATGCGTGCGTGTGTTCGTTATGTGTACGTGTCAGTGTTGCACGCCTGCATGCGTGCGTGTGTTCGTGCGAGTGTTGCGTGCGTGCATGTGTACGTGCGGGGTGAGGCTACACGTCAGTTGACTGACTTTTTCATCTCTGGCCAGTAGATTTTCCAGCCGTTGGATACGAAATCAAGGGCCTGCAGTTTATCTTCAACCTCCACCCCCTGAGCCGCAGCCACCGCCGTCGCTGCCGCCCGCAGCCGGCCCGCGTGGCCATGCCGCTCCGCCTGCCCTGAAACCACTCCCCACCACCGGTCCGCCGCCGCCCCGGCCATCCCTCTAGGCCCCCCGCGCCGAGCTTTTTGTCCGGCGATCCCCACGCCACCGCCCAATCACCGCGCCCCACCACCGGCGACTGCCAACCAGAGGTCTCACGACTTCGAATCCCCACCGACCACTAATTTATTACCATTTTCGTCCTTCATATATGCGCTGACGGGTGGGCCCTATGGTAATGTGCGCTGCTGAATGTGGACCGTTTGGCTGGTCAATTGATCGCGTCATCAAAAAATTACGGAGCTGTATGGTGAGCCAGTGACCGTATGATCACCCTAAAATGTAAGAACAAGCGACAAGCTAAAAGATCAGTCGGGAATTAGCTAACCTGGACGTTGGTCTGGAGTGCTGAGGTGGCATCATATGCAGCCTGACTGGCCTCACGCACCACCTTCATCTGCTCCGTCATGAGGCCTGCCTGGCGTATAGCTTCCTTGGCAGCGCTCACTTGGTCCTCTGGGACATGATGGGTGACGAAAAGCGGAGTTGGTGGAACAGTCGCAGCAGCTTGAGGATCCAAGGCATGGAGTTGCACAGACGAAGCAGGGACTTGGACAGTCGACGCCAAGGACGTTCAGTCGACACAGGATCGGCAAAAGTAACAGAAGCTCGATTGAGGTCTCCGGACTGCTGGATCACTGGTTCTAGCACTGACGTCGTTTGAGGTACCTTGCTGGCTGGCACCCTCCTGCCCGAGGTCCTGCTCTTCCTTCCCGTGTTCTTCTGAGGCATATCTTCATCATCATTCGGAAGCTCAGTGACATTTTGTGGTGCTGTAAAAGACTCGACCGTGAGAGTTTGGTCGACCGACCGTCCAAGCAACAAAATGAAAGCAAGATTGCAGAAGTCATACCTGCTTTTGAAGTGGCTGCATCCTCGGTCTCCTCATCATCCTTGTAAATGTCCATGGAGGTTACAGAGGTAGCGGCGCTGAAAGTTTCGGAATTCACTTGGTCAAGCAGGAGAACAAATCGACTGAAGTATAGAAGTTTTCAAACGATGCAAAAGCAAAGAGATAAAGCAAGATACTTACGCAGAGGCAACGGGGACGTCCACTTTGATCTTTGTCAAGGCCTTCCGAGTCTTTGTGGGCGCCACCTTGGGCTGCTTTGAGGCCTTCTCCATCGGCTCGGGAGTGGATGTCCGAGTGCGCTTCAACACCTGCGCACTCGACGCCACCGCTTTGCGGCGCCCACCTGCTGGGTCGTGCGTCTGCTTGGAACATCGTTCAGAACAAGGCGGTGAGTCGACTTCCTCACCACTGCTCGAGTCGTCGTCATCATCGTTGCTTTCGTCTTCAGATTTATAGTCAGCGCTCTCGCCTCCGCTCGCCTCTCCCTCCTGGACCCGCTCTCCATTCGGCATGGAGTACATCTCGGTATAGATCTGCAAGGAAAAGGAGTGCACAAGCATCAGTCAGGTTCAAGGATAGTTATAAATCAGAGCAAGAAGACACTCGACAGTAAAGGTCAGACCTTGTCTGGTTCATTGGCAGTGTCGAGTGGTGGAACCCTCCTGGACCCCCTGGGATTGTCTTTGTTTCTAGTGATGCCCTGCTCCCACTGCGCCACTGTCTCCTCGATAACTTCCTCCGGGTGGATTCGAGTGGTGTCATTGATACCCGAGTACATCCACATTGGATGATCGCGGGCCTGGAGTGGCTGGATGCGTCGACTGAGAAACATCTCAAGCAAATCCATGCCCCTCACACTACCACGGACTAGTTGGACTACCCGTTTGATACGTCTCCAACGTATCTATAATTTTTGATTGTTCCATGCTATTATATTATCTGTTTTGGATGTTTAATGGGCTTGAATATGCTCTTTTATATTATTTTTGGGACTAACCTATTAACCGAAGGCCCAGTGCAAAATGCTATTTTTTTCCTATTTCAGTATTTCGCAGAAAAGGAATACCAAACGGAATGAAACCTTCGCGATGATCTTTCTTGGAACAAACGCAAACCAGAAGACTTGGAGTTGAAGTCTGGAACTCTGCGAGGCGGCCACGAGGCAGGAGGGCGCGCCCCACCCTCGTGGGCCCCACGGAGCTCCACCGACGTACTTCTTTCGCCTATATATACTCTTATACCCTAAAAACATCAGGGGGAGCCACGAAACCACTTTTCCACCGCCGCAACCTTCTGTACCCGTGAGATCCCATCTTGGGGCCTTTTCCGGCGATCTGCCTGAGGGGGAATCGATCACGGAGGGCTTCTACATCTACACCATAGCCTATCTGATGATGGGTTAGTAGTTTACCACAGACCTTCGGGTCCATAGTTATTAGCTAGATTGCTTATTCTCTCTCTTTGGTTCTCAATACAAAGTTCTCCTTGATGTTATTGGGGATCTACTCGATTTAATACTCTTTTGTGGTGTGTTTGCCGAGATCCGATGAATTGTGGATTTATGAACTTGATTATCTATGAATATTATTTGGTTCTTCTCTGAATTCTTATATGCATGATTTGATATCTTTGCAAGTCTCTTCAAATTATCGGTTTAGTTTGGCCTACTAGATTGATCTTTCTTGCAATGGGATAAGTGCTTAGCTTTGGGTTCAATCTTGCGGTGTCCTTTCCTAGTGACAGGAGGGGCAGCAAGGCACTGATAACCCACAAGTATAGGGGATCAATTGTAGCCTCTTTCGATAAGTAAGAGTGTCGAACCCAACGAGGAGCTAAAGGTAGAACAAATATTCCCTCAAGTTCTATCGACCACCGATACAACTCTACGCACGCTTAACATTCGCTTTACCTAGAACAAGTATGAAACTAGAAGTACTTTGTAGGTGTTTTTGGATAGGTTTGCAAGAATATAAAGAGCACGTAAATAAAAAGTAGCGGCTGTTTAGGTAAAGAAGCAATAAAGTTAGTATAGCGAGTGTGGAAAAGTGGTGGTAGGAGTTGCGAAATTGTCCCTAAGCAATTGACTACTTTACTAGACCGATAGCAAGTTTTATGTGGGAGAGGCCACTGCTAGCATGTCATCCCTGACTTGGAATTCTATGCACTTATGATTGGAACTATTAGCAAGCGTCCGCAACTACTAACATTCATTAAGGTAAAACCCAACCATAGCATTAAGATATATTGGTCCCCCTTCAATCCTGTATGCATCAATTTCTATGCTAGGTTGAAGCTTCTGTCACTCTTGCCCTCCAATACATACTCTTATCAACATACAACTAACCCTATGGTGTGATCCATGCGCGCGCTCATTTGATGGGCACGAAAGGATAGCAACATAACCACAAACAAATTAAACCAATCATAGCAATTCACCAATTACCGATAGGACAACGAAAATCTACTCAGACATCATAGGATGGCAACACATCATTGGATAATAATATGAAGCATAAAGCACCATGTTCAAGTAGAGGGTACAGCGGGTTGCGGGAGAGTGGACCGCTGTAGATAGATGGTTGAAGGTGATGGAGATGTTGGTGAAGATGGCGGAGGTGTTGGTGTAGATTGCGGTGATGATCATGGCCCCCGGTGGCAGTCCGGCGCCACCGGAAGCGAGGGGGAGAGAGCCCCCCTTCTTCTTCTTCTTCCTTGACCTTCTCCCTAGATGGGAGAAGGGTTTACCCTCTGGTCCTTGGTCTCCATCGCATGGGAGGGGCGAGAACCCCTCCGAGATTGGATCTGTCTCTCTGTCTCTCTCTGTTTCTGCGCTCTGGGATTCTGCCCTTTCACCATTTCTTATATATCCGGAGATCCATAACTCTGATTGGATTGAAACCTTCGCCAAGATTTTTCTCCGAAAATTAGCTTTCTTGCGCGCCCCCTGCCTCATGCCCCCCTCGTGCACCTTCTCGTGTTGATTCTTCTTCCCATATTTCACAAATATTCCAAAAATATTCTCTGGCCGTTTTTATCCCGTTTGGACTCCGTTTGATATGGGGTTTTGCGAAACAAAAATATGCAACAAACAGGAACTGGCACTGGGCACTGGATCAATATGTTAGTCCCAAAAATAGTATAAAAAGTTGCCAAAAGTATATGAAAGTTGTATAATATTGGTATGGAACAATCAAAAATTATAGATATGATAGAGACGTATCAGCATCCCCAAGCTTAATTCCTGCTCGTCCTCGAGTAGGTAAATGATAAAAAAGATAATTTTTGATGTGGAATGCTACCTAGCATAATCTTGATCATGTATCTAATCATGGCATGAATATTAAGACACGAGTGATTCAAAGCAATAGTCTATCATTTGACATTAAGACAATAATACTTCAAGCATACTAATAAAGCAATCATATCTTTTCAAAATAACATGGCCAAAGAAAGTTATCCCTACAAAATCATATAGTCTGGCTATGCTCCATCTTCACCACACAAAATATTCACATCATGCACAACCCCGATAACAAGCCGAGCAATTGGTTCATACTTTTTAACGCGCTTCAGCCTTTTCAACCCTCACGCAATACATGTGAGCAAGCCATGGATATAGCACTATGGGTGGAATATAATATGATGATGGAGGTTGTGTGGAGAAGACAAAAAAGGAGAAAGTCTCACATCGATGCGGCTAATCAACGGGCTATGGAGATGCCCATCAATTGATGTCAATGTGAGGAGTAGGGATTGCCATGCAACGGATGCACTAAGAGCTATAAGTGTATGAAAGCTCAAACTGGAAACTAAGTGGGTGTGCATCCAACTTGCTTGCTCATGAAGACCTCGGGCATTTGAGGAGGCCCATCATCGGAATATACAAGCCAAGTTCTATAATGAAAATTTGCACTAGTATATGAAAGTGATAACTCAAGAGACTCTCTATATGAAGAACATGGTGCTACTTTGAAGCACAAGTGTGGTAAAAGGATAGTAACATTGCCCCCTCTTTTCCTTTTTTTGGCAGGCTTCTTTGGCCCCCTTTTTTTATTTAGGCTTCTTTGGCCTCTCTTTTTTTTCTTGGGGCAATGCTCCAATAATGATGATCATCACACTTTTATTTACTAACTCGATACTAGAACAAAGATATGACTCTATATGAATGCCTCCGGCGGTGTACCGGGATGTGCAATGATCTAGCATAGCAATGACATCAAAAAACGGACAAGGCATGAAAACATCATGCTAGCTATCTTACGATCATGCAAAGCAATATGACAATAAATGCTCAAGTCATGTATATGATGATGATGGAAGTTGCATGGCAATATATCTCGGAACGGCTATGGAAATGCCATGATAGGTAGGTATGGTGGCTGTTTTGAGGAAGATATAATGAGGCTTATGTGTGATAGAGTGTCGGTGTGTAACGACACCTATGGGATCACAAGAATCCCTACTATGGTTATCGGGGCGCAGGGTTGCGAGAAGAGCAGGATTAGTAATCAGCACAAGGATCGTTTACCCAGGTTCGGTCCGCGAGGATGCGTAAAACCCTAGTCCTGCTTTGGTGGGTGTATTTCAGAGAGTTCTTGAGCTCTCCAACTAGCTATGGTGGGGCGCGTGGTCCCAAAGAGCCGAATCCTTTTCCAGTATGCCATGGGCCTCCTTTTATAGTCGAAAGGGGCTGCCATAGTGGCCTACAGGAGGTGGAAAGGCGTACAGTATTGCGAGCTTATCGCTCGTATTACAGGACAAGTCGCATTTTATGCGCCGCTGAGGTGTCCCCTAGCTTTATCGGGGACGGGGGCGAGGCCCGTCCCGTCCGTCGCCGCTCCTCCTTGCTTTGTCACGCGCCCCGGCCAGTGATGCGTGCGGCGGCATGTAGGCAGGCAGGCAGCTGAGGTGGCGCAGTGGTGGAGCCTCCACGAAGATCTGGATGCCGCCACGCAGGCGCTTGATGAGTTGGCCCGGGAGTTGCATGTTGCCATGCAGTGGCCCTGCTGGCATCCTCGGTGAGGGCCTTGCTGGGTGGCCCGGCAAGGGTCTTGCCGTGGTGCGCTGTCGTCCCCGGCAAGGATCTTGCCGGCGGTCTGGTGGCCTTCCTTGGCAAGGATCTTGCCGAGGATCGTCGCCTTCTAATCCTCATCTGAGCTTGAGCGTTCCTTGTCTTCACAAAGATCTGCATGCCACCATGGAGGTGCCTCCCGAGCCCTGGCCCAACGTGGTTGATGGTGTTGGAAACTGTGGGCTCAAGGGTGGTGCGCTCCGCTGGTGTTGGACGGGCCGCCCCGGCAAGGGTCTTGCTGGGTCCGCTGTCTTGCCGGGGGAACCTGCTTCGTCCCTCTGCTCTTTGTGGTCTTGGTCTTGGCGTTGCTCTGGCTGTCTTGGGCTTCGGTTTTACCTTGGTTCACCTCCCCTGTTCTGCTTGGTGTGACCGTGGGCACGGCTCCGACTGCCCGTGCACAGGTAAAGGGGTACAAAGGTGCGCCCCTTCTTTTGTACCCCGACAGGAGCCCCTGGGCCTGGGCCACACATAAGCGCGACACGTTGTTGGGCCAGGCCCAAAATGGTGCGCGGGCAGGCGGGGCGGTCTTTACCGCGGTGAAACTTTTCGCGCGCTGCGCTTCCCACGACCCGTGTTGAATGCGTGATGTAGAGGGGTGCGCGTGACGTGGGCGGCATGCGTGGGGCGGTTTCCGCACGCATGCGTCACATCGTGGTAAAGAGGCGACTCACGCCTTCCCCATAAAAAGAGGAAGGTGTGGAGGCGCAGCTCATTTACTGCACGGGGCCGGGTCACGGTCTTCAAGGCGTCCACAACCCATGATCACGGGGTGGGGAGAGGTCGCTCCACCCGTCCCCTTGATTCTGCACGTTCGCCACGCGTCCTCCATGCAGGCGGCGAGCTGTGGAGGTGGGAAACCGGGCCGTCGCTGTTTGGGACAGCGGGTCGGCCCCGATTCCCTGCGCCCCCGATGGCTGGATTGGCTGAGCGGGGCGGCTAGGTCTCGACCCGCCCCTTTATAAAAAGGGGGAGAGAGGAGGCGCCATCCCGCATTCTTCTGTACCCATCCTCCTTCTGCTTCTGCTCCTTCCTCTCATCTGCCATGGCGAGAGGAGGTTCTGGGCCTTCGACGGTGGCAGCAAGGGTCGCCGCTCGTCAGCGCGTCCCTCCCTCCCTCGAGCCCGTGGCGGCGGAGCCAGCCACAAGAGGAAGGGGGAGGGGGTGTGGCCGAGGTCGCCGCGGTGGTCGGGGAGAGGGGCACGAGGTGGCGCGGCGGTCGTGCCTCTGCCAGTGGTGCCTCTCGTGATGGAGGGTCTCGTCGGGGACCGGCCCCGCGAGTTCTTCATCAGGCTGCGCCAGCCACCGCATCGTCGTCTTCGTCTCCCCACCCCCTTCGCAGTGGAGATGGAGCTCGATCCTCCCCAGACCCTCAGGTTGCACGTGAGGGGCTGCGGGACCGGCGGTACGCGAGTCAACGTCGACTTCCCCGCCCCTCACGTCATGTATCTCCGTCGCGGGTGGAAGACGTTTGCCCGCATCCATAGCCTGACGATGGGGCTCGTCCTATACTTCAAATTAATGGAGGGCGGCCAGCTCTCCGTCAAGGTCTTTGGAGATCTTGGGACTCGCCTGAAGTGCTGTGTGGAGAGCTCTTCTAACGATGAAGACTCTTCCTCGAGCGGGAGTGACGAGGAGGACAGCGACAGTGGTGACGAGGGAGTCGAGTGGCAGGATGCCGACTCCGACTTCGACTGACCGCGCCGCTCCTCCCTCGGTCACGCGCCCTGCCGAGGGCCATCCTCACCAAGCTCTCCTTTGGGGTGCTCCCCGTCGCCTCCTCGGGCGGCTTGCGTAGGAGGGCCGGAGAAGGCGAAGAAGGCGGGTGGCGTCCGTTAACTCGGAGTACACGGGCACCGACGCCTTTGTCGCGTATTGACGAGCCGCTACCTCATCTTCCAGCTTTCTGCCCCTCGCACCTCGCCTAGGCGCTCTTTTTGCCCTTTCGCCTCCTTGACCTGCCTCCTGAGGAGAGGGACAGGAAAGGGATTACGGGCATCTTATCTCTTTCTTAATCTGTAAGCCTTCGGGCCTTGTTAATTTTAAAGCTTGTAATCCCCCTTGTTCATGTTTTTCATTTCGTATGAACTGTACCTTTATGGGATGTTTTCAATGAAAAAGGGGTGCTTGCCGAGGGTTTTCGTTCGTGGATGGAACCCACGACAAGGAGTCAATCCTCGTTACTATTTAAGATAAATGTTTTCCGCCCGGCAATAGGCCTTGACGTCCCCCACTTCGCTCGACCATTCTCACGCCCTTGGCGGAGGCAGGGATGAAGCGGGCTTAGGCTCCTCGTTCTATTTCCTTGCCGCCGCGACTACAACCCAATCCGGGCCCAGGAGATAATCCTTGGGTATGGAAAAGGGGAGCACGGTGGCCTAGAAATAAAACGAGGTTTCATATATCCCAATTTCATAATGAAATGCATGACAGGGGATAAAAGACTCATCTAGATCTGCAGCCCCCGGCAACCTCATCTCGCCGTGGTTGGATCCTTGTACTTGCAGCCCCCAGCAACTTTGGTTTGCCGGGGTTGGGACGCCGGTCCGTGCCCTTTCTTCCAAGTAGCTCAGCAGAAGTGCTCCTGTACCCTGCAAACCAAAAGAGGACAGAAAAGAAACAGAGATACGCGCACTCGACCTCTAGGCTAGGGGTTAGTCGCCGCTAAGCACTATCAACCCTAACCAGGGAAGAGACTCAACCTAGCATTCATGCTATAACTTAGGGCGCCAGCGCTTCATTTATTTATGCTCAGGGTCTGCACCTGGCTTTGTACAAAGGGTTACATGCCTTGCCGGCAAAGCTTGTACAAAAGGTGGCTTGCCGGGAGGCCCGGCAAGCCGCGCCTTACGGGTAAAACTTGCGAAGATGCTCGATGTTCCAGGAGTTGCTCATTGGGACATCATCTTCGGTCTCCAGGCAGACTGCGCCGGGCCTGGCGACTCGTATTACCCGATAAGGGCCTTCCCACTTTGGCGTCAACTTGTTGGAATTCTTGGCCGACTGAACGCGCCAAAGAACAAGGTCGCCTTCCTTAAAGCTTCGGGCATGAACCTTGCGGCTATGGTAGCGGCGCAAGGTTTGCTGGTAGCATGCTGCTCTCACAGCCGCCCGAAGACGATCTTCCTCAAGGAGCATTGCGTCATCTTGCCACAACTGCTCTTGCTCAAGCTCATCATAAGAGAGCACTCGAGGTGACCCGTATATGAGTTCTGTGGGGAGAACTTCCTCCGCCCCATATACTAGGGCAAAGGGTGTCTGGCCGGTGGTTTGATTTGGCGTCGTTCTGATCGACCAAAGAACCGCGGGCAATTCATCAATCCAATGCCTTCCGCTCTTATGCAGCCTGTCAATGGTCTTCGTTCTCAGGCCTCGCAACACTTCAGCATTCGCCCTCTCTGCTTGGCCGTTGCTCCGGGGGTGTGCCACGGAAGCAAAACATACCTTGCTGCCGAGGTCTTGAATGTACTGCATGAAGGTGTGGCTTGTGAACTGCGTGCCGTTGTCGGTGATGACTCTGTTCGGCACACCAAAACGGCAGACTAGTCCCTTGAGGAAGTTGACGGCTGACTGTGATGTCACCTTCCTCACTGGTTCCACCTCTGGCCACTTTGTGAACTTGTCGATTGCAATGTACAAGTACTCAAAGCCCCCGACAGCAAGGGGGAAAGGGCCCAGTATGTCGAGCCCCCAGACCGAGAATGGCCAGGAGAGAGGGATCGTTTGAAGGGCTTGAGCTGGTTGATGAAGCTTCTTTGAATGGAACTGACACGCTTCACACTTGGTTACTAGTGTCGTCGCATCCTGGAGGGCGGTGGGCCAGAAGAAACCTTGCCGGAACGCCTTTCCGGCAAGGGCCCTCGACCCTATTTGGGAGCCACATATGCCTCCATGTATCTCTGCCTACAGCTCCAGTCCTTCCTCCCAGGGGATGCACTTCAATTTCACGCCGTTCGGCCTTCTCCTGTACAGGACGTCGTCGACGAACTGGTACAGGGCGGACCGGCGGGCTACTTTTTCTGCTCCTTCCTGCTCCTTAGGAAGTTCCCCTGTTTGGAGGAATCGGACAGTATGCTGCGTCCATGCCGGAGCCTGGGGCTCGACGGCAAGGACCAACGGCATTTCCTCAGCCATGGGCGTGGCTGTCTCCATGGCCAGGGCTTGACGCCCTGCAGGAGCCAGTTGGCCTTTGGCAGGCTCAGCGTCCGCGGCAGCACACTTGCCGGCAGCCCCAGGGGGCTCGGTAGGAAAGTACTTGCCGAGACCTGACTTCCTCCGCTTGTTCTGCCCCGTTGATGGTTCGACGGATGGTTGAGTTAACCGGAGCAAGAAGGTACCTGGTTCCACATGTAGCTTGAACGCAGCACGCTTCGACAGGTAATCGGCGATGTCGTTCTCCATTCGGGGGACGTTCTCCGCTTGGATACCGTCAAAGCGCTCCTCCAGCTTCCTCACCTCCTCTACGTAAGCCTCCATCAATGGGCTCTGGTAATCCTTGTTGACCTGTCTAACAACAAGCTGCGAGTTACCCGCGACGATGAGCTTCTTAACCCCGAGGTCTGCCGCGGTCCTGAGGCCGGCAAGCAGCCCCTCGTACTCCGCAGTGTTGTTGATGGACATCTGCGTGGGAAAGTGCATCTGGACCACGTACTTGAGGTGCTCTCCGGTGGGTGCGACGAGCAGCACGCTGGCACCGGCGCCTTGCAGCGAGAAAGCCCCATCAAAGTACATGATCCAGTCGTGGTCTGCTTCCTTGCCGGGGAGAGCGGTCTCCTGGATTTCTTCGTCGGGCGTTGAGGTCCATTCTATAATGAACTCAGCCAAGACTCTGCTCTGGATTGTCGAGGTACTTTCAAACTTCAAACCAAAACTTGACAACTCCAAGGCCCATTCCACAATCCTTCCAGTTGCATCTGGGTTATGCAGTATCCGTTGCAATGGGAGGCGGGTGACGACAGTGATCTCATGGGCTTGGAAGTAATGATGCAGCTTCCTTGAGGCCATAAGGAGGCCGAAGAGAAATTTTTGCACACCGGAGTACCTCGACCTAGCCCCCGGCAAGAGGGAACTGACAAAGTAAACCGGGTGCTGCATCATCTTCTTCTTCTGCACCACCTCACCTGACTGCGCAGGCACTGCCTTGGTGGCGTCAGACCCTGCCGGGGGCCCTGCCTTGCCGGCACCAGGCCCTGCCGGGGGGATCTTTGGCTTGCCATCCGGTGGTCCTGCCATCGCCACTGCCTCTTCGTCGACCTCCCTCTGCGCCACCAGTGCGGCGCTGACCACTTGATTCGCCACCACTAGATGCAGCAGCAATGGCTCTTGTGGTTTAGGCGCAACCAGTATTGGCGTGGAGGAAAGGTATTTCTTCAGATCCTGCAACGCCGCCTCGGCTTCTGGGGTCCACTCCATTAGGCCTGCCTTCTTCAAGATTTTGAAGAAGGAAGGGCACGCTCGGCAGACTTGGAGATGAATCGGCTCATGGCGGCGACGCAGCCAGTGAGCCGACGCACATCTTTGATCCGCTTGGGCGCCTCAATTTGCTCAATAACTTTGATTTTGTCTGGGTTTGCCTCGATCCCGCGCTACGACACAAAGAATCCGAGAAGCTTGCCGGATGGAACGCCGAAGACACACTTCTCAGGGTTCAGCTTAAGGTAGATCTTGCGCAGGTTGGCAAATGTCTCTTCCAGATCTTGCACAAGAGTTGGCCCGTCCTTGGTTTTGACCACTATGTCATCCATGTATGCCTCCATATTTCTATGGAGCTGAGGTTCAAAACCAAATTGGACTGCTCTTGCAAACGTCGAGCCAGCACTCTTCAACCGAAAGGCATCCGTAAAAAGCAATATGTACCACATGGGGTGATGAATGCTGTTTCTTCATCCTCTCTTGTCATGAAGATTTGGTGGTAGCCCGAGTAGGCGTCGAGGAATGATAACAGATCACACCCAGCCGTAGAGTTAACAATCTGGTCGATGCGTGGCAACGGGAAGGGGTCCTTAGGACAAGCCTTATTGATATCTGTGTAATCAATACACAGCCTCCACTTCCCATTTGCCTTGCGCACCACTACCGGATTGGCCAACCATGTTGGGTGGAGCACTCCTCTCACCAAAACTGCCGCTTCCAACTTCCTGATCTCCTCTGTGATGAACTCCTGCCTCTCCAGAGCCTGCTTTCTGACCTTCTTCTTGACGGGCCGCGCATGAGGGTAGACAGCTAGGTGGTGCTCAATCACCTCCTCTGGGAACACCGGGGATGTCAGATGCTTGCCATGCAAACACGTCGACATTTGCCCGCAGGAAGGTGACGAGCGCGCCTTCCTATTTGTTGTCGAGGGTGGAGCCTATGGTGAAGGCCCCTCCCGTGCCATCCTCCCTGGCGGACACCTTCTTGGTCTGCGGTGGCTCGGCTTTGGATTTCTTGCTCTTGCCGGTAGAGCTCTCTGGCACGTCCTCGATGCTAGCACAGCACTCCGAAGAGGTGTGCTTGCCGGAGTGGGTGCGAGAGGTCTTGCCGGGCTTCTTCTTCCCTCCCGGGCCTTCAGCGGTAGGAGCAGGTGCCTTGACGGTAGCTGCTGCAACTGCTTCCCGGTAGAGTTGGTCGACGCAAATCAGCGCGTCCTTCTTGTCGGAGGGGGCGGAGATGATGGTCAACAGCCCGGGCATCTTTAGCATGTTGTAGGCGTAGTGTGATGCCGCCATGAACTTGGCTAGTGCCGGGCGGCCGAGGATCCCGTTGTAGGGCAAGGGGATCTCGGCCACGTCGAAGATGATCCTCTCTGTCCTGTAGTTCAACTCTCCTCCAAACGTCATGGGCAGTGTGACCTTCCCCTTTGGCTGGCTACTCCCCGGATTGACCCCTTGAAACGTGCCCGTTTCCTCGAGGTCTCCATCAGGGATTTGCAGCCTTTGATCACGACGGGCGAGATCAAGTTCAGGCTGGCCCCGCTGTCAACCATCTTATTCACCTTGAGGTTGCGTATCATTGGTGAGACCAACAATGGCAAACACCCGACCGCGGTTGTGTGGTCAGGGTGGTCCTCGGCGTCAAAGATGAGGGGCGTGCTGGACCACTCCAGCGGCTTTTGAGCATCGAACGACGGCTCCGCTGCTGTAATCTCACGCGCCCACTGCTTGAGCTGGCGGTGAGAAGTATGCGATGAGGTGCCACCATCGACGCACATGGCCTCCGTAGCCTTCTGGAACTCTTGCTCACCAGACTCGTCGTCCTCGTCGTGATCATCGTCTTCTTGTTTCTTGTCACGGCCCTGGGCGGGCCTCTCTTGCTGGTTGTCTTTGCCGGGGCGGCTTCCTTGGCCGCCACGCTTCTTGCCGGATCCTCGGCACCGTCCTGACCTTTCTCCTTGTCCCACCTTTCATACTCGGCCTTTTGCTTTTCAGCAAGCAGCTCGACTTGTCGGTAGTTCTGGAGGTCGTGGCCCTTGGTGCGGTGGATCTTGCAGTATCGCTTGCCGGAGCCCCCTGGCTTGTCGGCAGCTGCTAAGGCCCGGCAGGCGGCGCACCCGGCAATCTCCTTGCCGGGGCCGTCTGCCTTGACCTTCTTGGTAGCGCCGGTGTCGTCAGACCCCTCGCCGGCAAGTACGGCCTTGCCCTTGCGTTTCCTGTTGTGACGCCGGCCCTTCTTCGTCGGGGTGGCGGCGTCTTTGTCGGTAGAGTCGGTTTCCGCACCGGCGTCTTCGCCGGGGTACTTCCTTCCCTCTTCAGCCCGGGCGCATCTATCGGCCAGAACGTAGAGCTCGGCCACATCCTTAACCTTGGTCATCGCCAGCTCTTCGCGCATCTTGCGGTTGCACACGTTCTAATGGAACGCGCTGATCACAGCGGCGGGATGAACGTCGGGGATGTTGTACTGCACCCGGCTGAATCTCTGGATGTACTTGCGCAGGGTTTCCCCTTCTTTCTGGGGAATGATATGCAGATCACTGGCCTGGCCATGAGCTTGGTGGCCTCCTGTGAAGGTGCCAACGAACTCGTGGCACAGATCCGACCAAGAAGAAATGGAATCCGCCGGCAAGTGCAGCAACCAAGACATAACATTGGGCTTCAGCGCCAGCGGGAAGTAATTGGCAAGCACCTTGTCGTCGCGAGCTCCGGCCGCCTGCATCGCGATGGTGTAGATGCTGAGGAACTCAGACGGATGGGTCTTGCCAGTGTACTTCTCGCCGACGTTGGGCTTGAACGTGCGGTGGGACGGCCACTGGAACAGGGGTTTGTTGCCATCATGTCTGAAACTGGGGAGGTTATCTTTGAAAAGGATAATAGTAACAACGGGGGAAACTTTGATGCTTTTGATAATCCTCATGAAGAACCTACTATTTTACACACTAAAAAGTTTCGGATTGGTAGTGGTAATATTATTGGAAAAGGAGTTATTCAAGATTTCTTTACTTGTGCCAGTTCTCTGCCCACTATGGGTGGATCTATTCTTCATAGAACTAGTAGTCTTGCGGATGCTATATCTTTGCTCGTAATTGAACTTGAAAGACAATTTATTCATATGCATCCTTGCATACAAATGATTTTTCTAAAATTTTCCAATATTGAGCATTCTTCTGTTAAGCGAGCAACTACTATCTTTTTAGCACATGAGTTCAGATTTATAATAAAAGAGGCCAATGAAATTTTTGCACATTATAGGGTGGATGCTGGCCGTCCTCCCATAGAAGCTATCCTTTTTAATAAAGAAGACATAATGTGTTTATGATCTTTAGGTCATGTTGCTTATAATGAAAACCTTAGAAAGAAGGTTCCTACCGATGTTCTAGTTGATAGGATTTCTGAACTTAATGATAATCTTGCTATTCAGAACAATGGGTTAGGTTTTTCTCTTGAACGAAGGCTCATGAATTTTTGCCAAAAGAATGCTTATAATGATGAATTGGTTGTGCAATATGAGGGGCCAAAGGAGGAATCAATACCTCCCGAGCTTGATCTTGGGGACTTTTGTCCCATTAAATTTTGCCCTTTTGATTACTTTTTCCTGCCACAAAGAAAGCTTGCTGCTGAACGTAGGTAGTATGAGAGGAGTTTTCGCGACTTGCCTTATCATTATGGCAATACCTAGATCTATTCTTGCTTTTATGCCTAGCTAGGGGCGTTAAACGATAGCGCTTGTTGAGAGGCAACCCAATTTTATTTTTGTTCTATACTTTTTGTTCCTATTTAGTAATAAATAATTCATCATGCTACTGCTATGATTGTGTTTTTTGTGTTTTAATTAGTGTTTGTGCCAAGTAGAACCTTTAGGATCTTCTTGGATGATAGTTGTTTGATCTTGCTGGAAAAGACAGAAACTTTGCGCTCACGAAAATAATTTTCATAAATCACAGAAAAGAGCTTTTACCCTGATTCTTTTTGCAGTAGATTAATATACAAATTACCCTGGTCGTCCTAATTTGGTAGAATTTGTGGAGTTCCAGAAGTATTCGAAAGTTACAGATTGCTACAGACTGTTCTGTTTTTGACAGATTTTGTTTTTCGTGTGTTGTTTGCTTATTTTGATGAATCTACTAGATCATGATGGCGCGCGTTGCAGCGCCCTTCTGTTTTGGCAATATATTATGAATTTGAGTAAATAAGTAGTGATGCAAAACATTAAAGTTAAATTTACACAAACCAACTCATATATTTGTAAGCTTTGAATGTGAGAAATTTAGTTGATTTGAAGTGAAGTACTACGGTAGTAGGGATGACCTGGTGCGTCGTTTCTGCCATGGGGTGGGCTAATCACGTGAAGGGGCAGCGGCCCATCCCAATTTAGTGGCAGAAGCCCAAAATTTTTACCAGAGGAGCGGCCCAACAGGGCTAGCGTTTATTAGTAGCGAACGAAGCGAGCCTAAGTGCGATTAGAGTTGATCAGACGGCCAAAATTGCCCAAAATTGATGATCGGACGGCTAGGAACACTGATGGTCTAAGAGGGCTGGAAAAGTGCTCAGTTTTAATGTATCTAAATGAGTAGTATCGGGGGGTATGAACCATAGAGAAGTTGGAATACAGTAGGTTTAACACCAATATAAATAAAGAATGAGTTCATTACAATACCTTAAAGTGGTGGTTTGTTTTCTTATACTAACGGAGCTCATGAGGTTTTCTGTTGAGTTTTGTGTTGTGAAGTTTTCAAGTTTTGGGGTAAAGATTCGATGGACTTTGGAATAAGGAGTGGCAAGAGCCTAAGCTTGGGGATGCCCAAGGCACCCCAAGGTAAAATTCAAGGACAACAAAAGGCTAAGCTTGGGGATGCCCCGGAAGGCATCCCCTCTTTCGTCTTTGTCTATCCGTAACTTTACTTGAGGCTATATTTTTATTCACCACATGATATGTGTTTTGCTTGGAGCGTCTTGTATGATTTGAGTCTTTGCTTCTTAGTTTACCACAATCATCCTTGTTGCACACACCTTTTGGGAGAGATACACATGAATCGGAATTTATTAGAATACTCTATGTGCTTCACTTATATCTTTTGAGCTAGATATTTTGCTCTAGTGCTTCACTTATATCTTTTTAGAGCACGGTGGTGGTTTTATTTCATAGAAATTATTGATCTCTCATGCTTCACTTATATTATTTTGAGAGTCTTTTAGAACAGCATGGTAATTTGCTTTGGCTATAAAATTAGTCCTAATATGATGAGCATCCAAGATGGGTATAATAAAAACTTTCATATAGAGTGCATTGAATACTATGATACTTGATATGAAGATGGTGATATTAGAGTCGTGCTAGTTGAGTAATTGTGAAATTGAGAAATACTTGTGTTGAGGTTCGCAAGTCCCGTAGCATGCACGTATGGTAACCGTTGTGTGACAAATTTGAAGCATGAGGTGTTCTTTGATTGCCTTCCTTATGAGTTGCGGTTGGGGACGAGCGATGGTCTATTCCTACCAATGTATCCCCCTAGGAGCATGCGCATATTGCTTGGTTTTGATGACTTGTAGATTTTTGCAATAAGTATGTGAGTTCTTTATGACTATGAGTCCATGGATTATACGCACTCTCACCCCTTCACCTTTGCTAGCCTCTCTTGTACCGCACAATTTTCACTGGTACCATAAACCCATCATTTACCTTCCTCAAAACAGCCACCATACCTACCTATTATGGCATTTCCATAGCCATTCCGAGATATATTGCCATGCAACTTTCCACCGTTCCGTTTATTATGACATGCTTCATCATAGTCATATTGCTTTGCATCATGTAGTTGACATCGTATTTGTGGCATGGCCACCATTCATAATTTTTCATACATGTCACTCTTGATTGATTGCACATCCCGGTACACCACCGGAGGCATTCACATAGAGTCATATTTTGTTCTAAATATTGAGTTGTAATTCTTGAGTTGTAAGTAAATAAAGGTGTGATGATCTTCATTATTAGAGCATTGTCCCATGTGAGGAAAGGATGATGGATACTATGGTTCCCCCACAAGTCGGGATGAGACTCCGGACGATAAAAAAAGAGGCCATAAAAAAGAGAAAAGAGAAGGCCCAAACAAAAAAAATATGAGAGAAAAAGAGAGAAGGGGCAATGTTACTATCCTTTTCCACACTTTTGCTTCAAAGTAGCACCATGATCTTCATGATAGAGAGTCTCTTATGTTATCACTTTCATATACTAGTGGGAATTTTTATTATAGAACTTGGCTTGTATATTCCAATGATGGGCTTCCTCAAATTGCCCTAGGTCTTCGTGAGCGAGCAAGTTGGATGCACACCCACTTAGTTTCTTTTGTTGAGCTTTCATACACTTATAGCTCTAGTGCATCTATTGCATGGCAATCCCTACTCACTCACATTGATATCTATTGATGGGCATCTCCATAGCCCATTAATACGCCTAGTTGATGTGAGACTATCTCCCTCCTTTTGTCTTCTTCACAACCACCATTCTATTCCACCTAATGTGCTATGTCCATGGCTCGCGCTCATATATTGCGTGAAAGTTGAAAAAGTTTGAGAATGCTAAGTATGAAACAATTGCTTGGCTTGTCATCGGGGTTGTGCATGATGGGAGCATTTTGTGTGACGAAAATGAAGCATGGCCAAACTATATGATTTTGTAGGGATGAGCTTTCTTTGGCTATGTTATTTTGATAAGACATAATTGCTTGGTTAGTATGCTTGAAGTACTATTATTTTTATGTCAATATTAAAATTTTATATTGAATCTTTCGGATCTGAACATTCATGTCACAATAAAGAAGATTACATTGAAAAATATGTTAGGTAGCATTCCACATAAAAAATTCTGTTTTTATCATTTACCTACTCGAGGACGTGCAGGAATTAAGCTTGGGGATGCTTGATACGTCTCCAACGTATCTATAACCTTTGATTGTTCCATGCTATTATATTATCTGTTTTGGATGTTTAATGGGCTTTACTATGCACTTTTATATTATTTTTGGGACTAACCTATTAACCGAAGGCCCAGTGCAAATTGTTGTTTTTTTGCCTATTTCGGTGTTTCGCAGAAAAGGAATACCAAACAGAATCCAAACGGAATGAAACCTTCGCGATGATCTTTCTTGAAAAAAACGCACACCAGAAGACTTGGAGTTGAAGTCTGGAACTCTGCGAGGCGGCCACAAGGCAGGAGGGCGCGCCCAGGGGGGTAGGCACGCCCCACCCTCGTGGGCCCCATGAGCTCCACCGACGCACTTCTTTCGCCTATATATATATATACTCTTATACCCTAAAAACATCAGGGGGAGCCACGAAACCACTTTTCCACTGCCGCAACCTTCTGTACCCGTGAGATCCCATCTTGGGGCCTTTTTTGGCGATCTACCGGAGGGGGAATCAATCACGGAGGGCTTCTACATCAACACCATAGCCTCTCCAATGATGTGTGAGTAGTTTACCACAGACCTTCGGGTCCATAGTTATTAGCTAGATGGCTTCTTCTCTCCCTTTGGTTCTCAATACAAAGTTCTCCTCGATGTTCTTGGAGATCTATTCAATGTAATACTCTTTTGCGGTGTGTTTGCCGAGATCCGATGAATTACTTGATTATCTATGAATATTATTTGGTTCTTCTCTAAATTCTTATATGCATGATTTGATATCTTTGCAAGTCTCTTCGAATTATCGGTTTAGTTTGGCCTACTAGATTGATCTTTCTTGCAATGGGAGAAGGGCTTAGCTTTGGGTTCAATCTTGCGGTGTCCTTTCCCAGTGACAGCAGGGGCAGCAAGGCACGTATTGTATTGTTGCCATCGAGGATAAAAAAGATGGGGTTTATATCATATTTCTTGAGTTTATCCCTCTACATCATGTCATCTTGCCTAATGCGTTACTCTGTTCTTATGAACTTAATACTCTAGATGCATGCTGGATAGCGGTCGATGTGTGGAGTAATAGTAGTAGATGTAGAATCATTTCGGTCTACTTGACATGGACGTGATGCCTATATTCATGATCATTGCCTTAGATATCTTCATAACTATGCGCTTTTTTATCAATTGCTCGGCAGTAATTTGTTCACCCACCATAATACATGCTATTTTGAGAGAAGCCACTAGTGAAACCTATGGCCCCCGGGTCTCTTTCTTATTATATTACATCTCTTTTATTTACATCGCATCTCGTTTACTATTTGCAATCTTTACTTTCCAATCTATACAGCAAAAATACCAAAAATATTTATCTTACTATCTTTATCAGATCTCACTTTTGCGAGTGGCCGTGAATGGATTGACAACCCCTTTATCGCGTTGGTTGCAAGGTTCCTGATTGTTTGTGCAGGTACTAGGTGACTTGCGTGTTGTCTCCTACTGGATTGGTACCTTGGTTCTCAAAAACTAAGGGAAATACTTACGCTACTTTGCTGCATCACCCTTTCCTCTTCAAGGGAAAACCAACACATGCTCAAGAGGTAGCACCGTTCGACTAACATGTTCACCTCTGCTTTCTCTGCTGGAGTCACTTTCAAGGAAGAGGGCTGCTGGACCCGATCCATGGAGAAAGGAGGAAGGCCAGTCGACTGACCAGGAGTCGGTTGATCCTTACAATAAAACCAGGTCGACTGCCACCCTCTAACTGAATCGGGAAGGGTCATGGCTAGAAAAGTACTCCTACCCCTCGTCTGAATCCCTAGACCTCCGCACATCTGGAGTACATGCGTCCTCTCAAAACTCGGAATATCCTTTTTTACAGTCTGGGAGCAGCAGGTAAAGATGTGTTTGAAGAGTCCCCAATGCGGACGACAGCCCAGAAAATTCTCACACATGGAAACAAATGCAGCAAGATATGTGATGGTGTTGGGGGGAAAAGTGATGAAGTTGGGCTCCAAAAAAGTTTAGGAAACCCTAGAAAAAAGGATGAGGGGGCAGAGAGAAACCACGGTCAACATGAGTTGCGAGGAGGACGCACTCACCCTCCTGCGGCCGCGGCTCGGTCTCGCTTCCCGACAACCTCCAAGATCCATGGGCAATCAAGCCCCCCTCGACCAGATCCTCCTAATCCTCCTTCTGGATCATGGACCAAATCCAGTCGCCCTGGATCCAGCCGGGCGGCAGGCCAGACCTCGACGACGACCCCCCCCGACTCGTCTTCTTGCCCTTCGCCGCCGTCGTCGCCTTCTTCGCATGCTCCAGGGCCGCCGTCTTGTCCTTTCCCATCACAACAGATTGCGCGCGGACGGGGCAGCGACGTTGGAAGTGGAGGCGAATGTGGTGGAGAAGCAGAGGAGGAAGAAGGGGAATGAGGCACACTGTGCAAAATACATCAGCCCCGACGCCTTATATAGGCCCGCTTCCGAGTGGCTGACTTGTGGGCCCAAGCGATCCTGTCAAATCCCGCAACAGTCGCGCGCTCGGTACGTGGCGAAAAAGGTGGCGCAAGAGTCGAGGCGCCCCTGCCTAATCTGTTTCGTTTACTGCGGTGCTCTCCGTCCCGCGCGCTTCTCCAAATTTCGAATCCCGTGAGATCCGGGAACGGTAGTGCAACCAATCGTGCCAAAGATTTCATACCATTCCAACATTCGAAACATATCAGTATAAATTCACTCGACAAACTCTGAATGGATCAAGGCGACTCAAAATGAAGTTGAAGTTTCAACATGGTTCGCGGACCCAGGTAAAATGCCTTTGAAGCATAAAAAATCGGATCAGAACCATCTTCAACCCCTCCTCCACTCGGACTAGATCCATTCGGGGGCTAATGACGAGGACATGTATCTAGGGTAGGGTAATAGGCCTGACCTAGACACCCTTCCCAAGGACACCGCCCTAAAGGACAAAGACATTCAAAGTATAGAAGCATCCACCGACCGAAGTCACCTCAGAGTGCAACCCACTCGACCAACAATTCCACTTGGGTAACCCAATTACATTCGACCAGGATATAGTCATTCGACCATACCAGAAACCACTCAGAGTACAGAAGGTCTAAAGTCACTCAGGATGGCAACGGTCAGGAGTTCACTCCGTAGTCTTAATGATCATTTATATGTCTTTATTATTGGTGTTACCAGTAACGTCTCACCTTAATGTACATAGAACCCCTTGTAACATGGGCTGGCTGGGGTCCTGGCACACTATATATATAAGCCACCCCCTCCACTGGCACAAGGGTTCGCACCCCCTGTAACTTCACGCATAATCCAGTCGACCAAGCCTCCGGGCATCAAGACGTAGGGCTGTTACTTCCTCCGAGAATGGCCTGAACTCGTAAATCTTGCGTGCACAATCTCACCGTAGCTAGGATCTTGCCTCCTCTTACGTACCCCCTATTCTACTGTCAGACTTACTCCCATGACAGTCGACTGAAGATGATCTCGTTGCCGTGACGACCAACATGAGGGATTGCCGAATCATCTTGTGCCGCCTCGGGAAATCCGGCACATGGCTTCTTAGAGTAATTTACAAAAAACTATCTATTTTGGAGCGACCGTCCCACTGAACTACCACTTGTAAAATTTTGACAGAAAACTACCAATTTCTTTTTGACAATTTGTGTCAAAAAATTACAACTTTTGGTTGATGACCGTTTTAGAGGATTTAACGCGTTTATGTCGTATGGGACCCACTTGTCAGGGCTGACCTGGTGGCAAAGTCAACTCCATTTATTTTGACCGTTATATTTGTTGCTATGACAGCTGGGGCCCACACGTCAGCACCTACCTTCTCCCTCCTCCTACCTTCTTTCTCTTTGTTATTTTCTTGTGCACATCGTGTGCATGGAAGCAGGGGAGTTCCCGCGACAAACCGCCGCCGCAGCTGTCGGAACCTAGCTCGGCCGTCGTCGGCTGGCAGCACCGCCAGCACGCCAATGACATGGCCGCGCTAGCCATCAATGGCCGCTCGTGGTCCACACCGCTGGCGCGCCCACGACATGGTCGCGCTAGCCATCAATGGCCGCTCTTGGTCCACACCGCCGGCGCGCCCACGACGTGACCCCTAGCCCCAGGAGCACTCCGAGCCACCACGACGAGCTTCCGCTGCTCGGTTGCCTCGTCGGCCCCTGTCTTGGACCACGACCACCCCCTGCTTCGCCTCCTTGCCGGAGTCCCCCGTGGGCAACCACCATGGCCTCGAGTGCCCTTGGCCTCCTCCAAGACGCCCGGCGCCGGTCGCCTACCTACCCCAACCAAGCCGGCCCTGTCCTTCCTAAGGCTTACGCTGACGATGGTGCCGCCCATGATCGGCTGCTGGACCGCGCCGATGCGCTGTGCCCACCCCTGCCGCCCGTGGTCCTCCACGCTGCCGCCAAGGCCGTCGTCGTCATGGGCGCCACGGGCACTGGCAAGTCCCGACTCATCATCGACCTCGCGTTGCGCTTCGTAGGGGAGGCATGGCTACCAACAAGGTGCTAAGGATGGCAATGGGTAGGGCATGAGCAGGGTAGAGCAATACCATACCCATACACGTATAGACAGTGGGTACAAAATTCTACCTATACCCGTACCCATGGGTATGAAACTTTTCCTAAACCCATACCCGACGGGTACTCGTACCCATTGGGTACCCAACGGGTAGAACAAATCGTACACAAGTTGTTCACAATTTTACGCTCATTGGTAGCACATTTGACAAAAAATTAAGTTATGTCAGCTCAATAACAGGTAGATGAGTAAATTATTAATATCAAATTTAGAAACCACAACATACTCTAAGTCAATAGGAGTAGACTAGTCACACGACCAATTATTGACTAATTGACGACAAATTAACATTAGTTCACATACGGGCAGGGTATGGGTATACCCGCAGGTACAAGGCTATACCCGCACCCTACCCATGACTTAACAGTAGGCCATGGGTACTACCCATGGGTATAAAAGTGTGCCCATACCCTGCCGATGCGGGTACGGTACCCGCACGTACTCGTACCCGTGGGTAAAATTGTCATCCTTAATGCAGGCCCAACAGTGTACGTGGGTAATCAAACAAGCCGGATTCTTCCCGTGCAGGTCTGGTTGAACCTAATGTAGGCAACCAAACACGTCCTAAGTTCATAGCAGATATCAAACCTTGCTTGCAGATTTCTCTTATGTATTCATTACCGCTGTGTTTCGGTGTCCCATCTAGAGACACCAAGCAACGGGAGCCTTCAACTAGACGCCCCCCTCTTTTTACTTCATTCATTCATTCATGTCATGTGCAGTGGGGAAGTGAGGGCATCTCCAACACAGACATCAAAACCACCCACAACCGTCCGGATCAAGAGGTTTGGACACGTTTTGCCATCCAACTAGTCCACGGACTGGTCTGCGCGTCCATTTTCTCGCAAAATGGAGCAAACCAGGGGGCTTTGCGGTTATTCAGACCGCTGGCACACACGCCCGATACATTTGTTCCACCCAAGAACCACCCCGTTTGAAAAAACCCTCTCCGTGCAAAGTGGTTGCCACGCACTCATGCCGGTCAGCGCCGCTCCAAAGCGGATGTGACTCCGCGGCATTGGTGCCGGTTAGAGTGAGGCAACCAGACGAGCGGCCGGCGCTGCTTCAATGCAGACGCGTTGACTGAGAAGCCAACCCCGACCGTTGTGTTGTATTAAAGCTAGCTTCTAGTCCCTTCGCTTGGCCGCCGCGCCTATGTAAGCAGGACTCGGACGGCGTCCATACCGCAACACTCCCCAATCCTCTCCGCTTCCACCCTCTCTAGTCCTCTCCGCTCTGGCGCCAATGAGTTGCCGGCATATTTTTGTGTGCGTGAGTTGGTGTTGACTGTGTGCATCCTGGCTATGCAGAGGCCGGGTGTACTCATTGTGTTTGTATTCTCTTGATGCTTCATTTTGAGCCAATAAAATTTACCCTTTATCGAAAAGGATAGATACAAGCAAACACAGATCAACTTGAACCATGCCATCGAATTTGCAGCTTTCTCATAAGTGGGTTGACCTCCCAAGTTGGTTAGCATTCTGTTGGTTAGAGCATCTATAGTCGGACACCCCAAACCCGCCTCAAACATTTGAGCAGACAACCCGTGATGTGGAGCATCCTTCCATCATCCCCATGGACTCTACACCATCGCATCAAGCACCACGTGGACCCATGACAAAAGCTCGAGCAAGCGCCATTGAAACTAAGGTGAACTCAGTCTTACTTGAGATAGATATGGACATGAATGAAACTTGGTTGCTACCTCACCAAAATATGCTATGTGTCATTAGGTACGAAGAAGAACGCCACCAAGCAATCCCAAAGGAGTAGGAGAAGCACCCCAAGGTCACGAGGAATCAGAAGGAGCCCAAGAAGATGAAGATTGCACCTCCCAGGCGACCCCGTTCCCACAACCCCAAGACCTCGTGCGCACGCGCCACCCTGGGAGCTTCTATAAATGAGACACACCACCCCGTGCGCATGGGCCCTCGCCGCTGTAGCACCCGTGCGTATCGTGCACATGGGACCCCAGTGCGCACGGGCCTCCCAGGTTTCGGCCGTGGGCACCCTTTCTTGCCTCCCAAGTCGTCCTCTTCATCCGTCTAGCTATACATTTCGGGTCTAAGACATTTGTCGGTTAGCAAAGTATATGTGAGACATTCATAGAGCTTTGCTTCTTCTACCAATCCTCTTGGAGATCTAGACCTCTTAGAAGAGGATCCCAAGTGGATATCAAGACCTCCTTTTGAAGAAGACTATCATCAAGACCTCACATCCGTAGGAGTGGGAAGAACCTTACCTTTGTGCTTTGTTTCCTTGGATTGATCTTGTATTCTTGTGGATCTCAACTTTGCTATTCTAGGGATGTGTGATTGGGTTTTGTTTGAGTGATTTCCCTCTTGTGTTATTGTGTTCATCCCTTTCCCCCTCCAAGTGTGAAAAGGTCTTCACTTAGGGTTCCACCCTACAAACGCCCGGTCAGTGACCGGTAAGAAAAAAATCGACCCACCCGCGCCTCTCAAACCGGGCTCAAACGCCCAGGCTGTCTGTCACCCCTAATATTGAGCCCAAATGTAGGGCGGATATGGGGCGGCCTGGGCGCGTGAAAGAACATGCGGTGCCCCCATGTTTGGTTTTGGTAATTGATGACAATCTCTATGGACTAATGGTTGCCTTGAGTTATATTTGAAGGATTTGTCCATAGGCATTTCTTGAAGTCCATGTGTTGGTTTCAAGGAGTTTATGTGGTGACCAAGGTGTTATTAAGGAATTATCCAAAGATTGGTCATGTGAGAGTAGAGCTTATTGCAAGCATGTCTTGAAGAAGAAGATTGTGTGATCATTCATGTTTACCTTCAAGACATCATCCAAATGAAGAGAGTTGGAAAGAGTCAAGGTTGATCAAGACTATCAAGTTGATCAACACACAAAGCGCACAAGATGTACCAAGAGGGATCAAGCGATCCCATGGTGTGGTAAGCATTGTCGATTACGCTTTGTGTACTAACCCATGATCTTCGTGAGAGTTCTTTGTGGGGTTAGGTCGCGGTGTGCAAGTTCAAGTGAAGCATCATGAAGAGATCAAATGCTTGAAGCTTGCCGTCCATTGTGGCGACAATGGACTTGTGAAGATGTTGCGGTGTGCAAGTTCAAGTGAAGCATCATGAAGAGATCAAATGCTTGAAGCTTGCCGTCCATTGTGGTGACAATGGACTTGTGAAGATGTGCGGAAGAGTGGCTCACCCATAGTGGAGTATGGGGGAGCAATCAACTAGTCTTCATCGAGCCAACACAACCAAGAAAGGTGGTCCATCTTGAGGGAGTCAATATCGTCATCTTCTGGCTCAAGTGGACCATGTGCAAGGCAAAGGTTTGCTCTTGATAGGTTTTCTATTTTACCGGTCTCATGATGGTAGTTGGGAGACCGGGTTATAGGATCGATTGCCGTACTATCAAGGGGGGCTCTCGATGAGTAGCTTGATCGTATCGTTCATAGAGAGCTCAAACCATTGCATCCTTACATCATCTTTGTTGGTTCTTGTTTGGTTCTTCTCTTTGTGAGTTTTGGAGCTTATGGTCATCTTGATGACAAGCTCGAGTTCATCGAAAACGGAGTTCACTCGCATCTTCTATGATGTTTTCGATGTTGGAAGTTATGCCGGTTCTTCTCGGTTGGAGGTTTCACTCCTCTATTTTTTGGCATACCTCCCCTGCCTCTTCTTACTATAACCAGTCGCTGTTTTGATGCTACTCGTCTTTCTCAATCCAACAAGCTTGAGTTTGCTCAATTCGGAGCTCATATGCAGAAGTTATGGCAGTTTTGGTTTCCTAGCGGTAGTACCGCGGCCAGAGCGGCAGTACCGCTTATCACCCCAAGCGGTAGTACCGCTGTCCAAAGCGGTAGTACCGCCTATGGCCATAAGCGGTAGTACGGCTACGGTTCCGCGCTGGTACCGCCTCGATTTTGGGTCTTGCATTTTTCGTGTCGAGTTTTGCAGTAGTTGCACGGCAGTAAGGCACGGCAGTTCCACCTATAAGCGGTAGTACCGCCCTGATGGGCGGTAGTACCGCCTATAAGCGGTAGTACCGCTCCGGTCGGGCGGTAGTACCGCTACTGTTTTTTGGTCCCGTGTTCTGCTCCTCCAGCGGTAGTACCGCTGGGGTGCGCGGTAGTACCGCTTATAAGCGGTACTACCGCCCCAAGGTTCATGTTTGGTTGCTCCTTTTCCCTGCTTCTTCCGCCAGAGCGGTAGTACCGCTCGTGGAGCGGTAGTACCGCTCGTGTGCGGGCTGAGCACATAACGGTTGGATTTTTCCCCTTTTATAAAAGGGGGTCTTCTTCCCCATTGAACCTTATCCTTTGAGCTCGTGTTCTTCCCCCATTGTTGACCTTCTTCGAGCTTGCTAACTCTCAATCCCTCCATGGATTCTTGCTAGTTTTTGAGGGAAAAGAGAGAGGAGATCTAGATCCACATTTCCACCAATCACTTTCTCCTCTTTGTGAGGGGAACCCCTTGGATCTAGATCTTGGAGTTCTTGGTGTTCTCCTTCTTGTTCTTCCTCTCTTTTTCCTCCCTAGCATTAGTTGCTTCGGTGGGATTTGAGAGAGAAGGACTTGGGCGCTCCGTGTGCCCTTGCCATTGCATTTGGTGCATCGGTTTGAGTTCTCCACGGTGATACGTGGAAGTTACAAGTTGAGAAGCTTAGTACTCTTGGGTGCTTGGTGCCCTTGAGCTTGTTCCTCTTGGGTGCTTGGGCACCCTAGACGGTTGGTGGTGTTCGGAGCTCAATCATTGTGGTGTAAAGCTCCGGGCAAGCGTCGGGGTCTCCAATTAGGTTGTGGAGATCGCCCCGAGCAATTTGACGGGTACCGGTGACCGCCCCCAAGGGTTGCCAAAGTGTACGGGTTCGGTGACCGCCCCCAAGGGTTGCCATTTGTACGGGTTCGGTGACCGCCCTCAAGGGTCCCTTAGTGGAATCACGACATCTTGCATTGTGCGAGGGCGTGAGGAGATTACGGTGGCCCTAGTGGCTTCTTGGGGAGCATTGTGCCTCCACACCGCTCCAAACGGAGATTAGCATCCGCAAGGGTGTGAACTTCGGGATACATCGTCGTCTCCACGTGCCTCGGTTATCTCTTAACCGAACCCTTTACTTACGCACTTTACTTTGTGATAGCCATATTGTTTCTTGTCATATATCTTGCTATCACTTAGTTGTTTATCTTGCTTAGCATAAGTTGTTGGTGCACATAGGTGAGCCTAGTTGTTGTAGGTTTTGTGCTTGTCAAATTAACCGCTAGGTTTATTCCGCATTTGTTCAAGCCTAAACCGTAATTATTTTAAAGCGCCTATTCACCCCCCCTCTAGGCGACATCCACGATCTTTCAGCGCGTCAGCCACATCAGCCCGGCCCACCCAGATCCCACTTTATCCCCACAAAAAACCCCAACCCGGAAACTCTAGCTTAGATCACTCTGAAGGAAATATGCCCTACATGCAATAATAAAGTTGTTATTTTATATTTCCTTATATCATGATAAATGTTTATTATTCATGCTAGAATTGTATTAACCGGAAACTTGATAATGTGTGGATACATAGATAAAACACTGTGTCCCTAGTAAGCCTCTACTAGACTAGCTAATTAATCAAAGATGGTTAAGTTTCCTAACCATAGACATGTGTTGTCATTTGATGAACGGGATCACATCATTAGAAGAATGATGTGATGGACAAGACCCATCCGTTAGCTTAGCATAATGGTCGTTAAGTTTTATTGCTATTGCTTTCTTCATGACTTATACATATTCCTTTGACTATGAGATTATGCAACTCCCGGATACCAGAGGAATACCTTGTGTGCTATCAAACGTCACAACGTAACTGGGTGATTATAAAGATGCTCTACAAATATCTCCAAAGGTGTTTGTTGGGTTGGCATAGATCGAGATTAGGATTTGCCACTCCGAGTATCGGAGAGGTATCTCTGGGCCCTCTCGATAATGCACATCATAGTAAGCCTTGCAAGCAATGTGACTAATGAGTTAGTTGCGGGATGATGCATTACGGAACGAGTAATGAGACTTGCCGGTAACGAGATTGAACTAGGTATGAAGATACCGACGATCGAATCTCGGGCAAGTAACATACCGATGACAAAGGGAATAACGTATGTTTTCATTATGGTTTGACCGATAAAGATATTCGTAGAATATGTAGGAACCAATATGAGCATCCAGGTTCCGCTGTTGGTTATTGACATGAGAAGTGTCTCGATCATGTCTACATAGTTCTCGAACCCGTAGGGTCCGCACGCTTAACGTTCGATGACGATTTTGTATTATATGAGTTATGTGATTTGGTGACCGAATGTTGGCTGGAATCCCGGATGAGATCACGGACATGACGAGGAGTCTCGAAATGGTCGAGAGGTAAAGATTTATATATAGGATGATAGTATTCGGACACCAAAAGTGTTCTGGGGGTACCGGGTACGTATCGGGTCACCGAAAGGTGTTCCGGGCAACCCCCGACAAGCTATATGGGCCTAATGGGCCAAGAGGGGAAACACACCAGCCACTAAGGGGCTGGTGCGCCGCCAACATATGGGCTGGCCAAATTGGAGAAAGAAAGGGGAAGAAGGAAAGGAAAAAGGGAATAGGATTCCCCCTTCCCCCTCTTCCCTTCTTACTCCGAATAGGAATAGGAAAGGGGGGAGGCCGAATTGGGAGGACCCCAAGTAGGATTCCTCCTACTTGGGGCGCCCCTTGGCTGCCTCTGCTCCCCTACAACCTATATATATGTGGAGGGGGGACCGCTAGAACACACAACAAACATTATTAGCCATGTGCGGCGCCCCCCTCCACAGTTTACGCCTCCGGTCATATTCATGTAGTGCTTAGGAGAAGCCCTGCGCGGATCACTTCACCATCACCGTCACCACACCGTCGTGCTGATGGAAATCTCCCTCGACACTTTGCTGGATCGAGAGTTCGAGGGACGCCATCGAGCTGAACGTGTGCAGAACTCAGAGGTGTCATACATTCGGTGCTTGATCGGTCGGAATGAGCAGAAGTTCGACTACATCAACCACATTGTCAAACGCTTCCTCTTTCGGTATATGAGGGTACGTGTACACACTCTCCCCCTCTCTTTGCTATGCGTCTCCTAGATAGATCTTGCGTGAGCGTAGGAAATTTTTGAAATTGCATGCTACGTTCCCCAACAGTGGCATCCGAGCCAGGTCTATGCGTAGATGATATGCAGGAGTAGAACACAAAGAGGTATGGGCGGTGATCGTCACACAGCTTACTACCAAAGTCTTATTTTGATTTGGCGGTATTGTTGGATGAAGTGGCCTGGAACAACCTTACATGATCACGTTCATGAGACCTGTTCCACCGACAGATGCTACCTCTTGAGCACTGTGTTGGTTTTCCCTTGAAGAGGAAAGGGTGATGCAGCAAAGTAGCGTAAGTATTTCCCTTAGTTTTTGAGAACCAAGGTATCAATCCAGTAGGAGGCCACGCACGACTCCCTCGCACCTACACAAACAAATAAATCCACGCAGCCAATGCAATAAAGGGGTTGTCAATCCCTTCACGGTCACTTACGAGAGTGAGATCTAATAGATATGATAGGATAATCTTTTTGGTATTTTTATGATAAAGATGCAAAGTAAAGAAAGTAAAATAAAAACGGCGCCAGAAATAGCTTGTTGTCGGGAGATTAATATGATGGAAAATAGACCCGGGGGCCATTGGTTTCACTAGTGGCTTCTCTCAAGAGCATGAGTATTTACGGTGGGTGAACAAATTACTGTCGAGCAATTGACAGAATTGATCATAGTTATGACAATATCTAGGTATGATCATGTATATAGGCATCACGTCCGAGACAAGTAGACCGACTCCTGCCTGCATCTACTACTATTACTCCACACATCGACCGCTATCCAGCATGCATCTAGAGTATTAAGTTCATAAGAACAGAGTAACGCTTTAAGCAAGATGACATGATGTAGAGGGATAAACTCATGCAATATGATATAAACCCCATCTTGTTATCCTTGATGGCAACAATACAATACGTGCCTTGCTGCCCCTACTGTCACTGGGAAAGGACACCGCAAGATTGAACCCAAAGCTAAGCACTTCTCCCGTTGCAAGAAAGATCAATCTAGTAGGCCAAACCAAACTGATAATTCGAAGAGACTTGCAAAGATAACCAATCATACATAAAAGAATTCAGAAGATTCAAATATTGTTCATAGATAAACTTGATCATAAACCCACAATTCATCGGTCTCAACAAACACACTGCAAAAGAAGATTACATCGAATAGATCTCCATGAGAGAGGGGGAGAACATTGTATTGAGATCCAAAAAGAGAGAAGAAGCCATCTAGCTAATAACTATGGACCCGAAGGTCTGAGGTAAACTACTCACACTTCATCGGAGAGGCTATGGTGTTGATGTAGAAGCCCTCCGTGATCGATGCCCCCTCCGGCGGAGCTCCGGAACAGGCCCCAAGATGGGATCTCACGGATACAGAAGGTTGCGGCAGTGGAATTAGGTTTTTGGCTCCGTATCTGGTAGTTTGGGGGTACGTAGGTATATATAGGAGGAAGAAGTACGTCGGTGGAGAAACGTGGGGCCCACGAGGGTCGAGGGCGCGCCTGGGGGGGAGGGTAGGCGCGCCCCCTACCTCGTGGCTTCCTGGTTGGTGTCCTGACGTAGGGTCCAAGTCCTCTGGATCACGTTCGTTCCGAAAATCACGTTCCCGAAGGTTTCATTCCGTTTGGACTCCGTTTGATATTCTTTTTGTGCGAAACTCTGAGATAGGCAAATTACAACAATTCTGGGTTGGGCCTCCGGTTAATAGGTTAGTCCCAAAAATAATATAAAAGTGTATAATAAAGCCCAATAATGTCCAAAACAAAATATAATATAGCATGGAGCAATCAAAAATTATAGATACGTTGGAGACGTATCAAGCATCCCCAAGCTTAATTCCTGCTAGCCCTCGAGTAGGTAAATGATAAAAACAGAATTTTTGATGTGGAATGCTACTTGGCATAATTTCAATGTAATTATTCTTAATTGTGGTATGAATATTCAGATCCAAAAGATTCAAGATAAAAGTTCAATATTGACATAAAAATAATAATACTTCAAGCATACTAAGCAATTATGTCCTCTCAAAATAACATGGCCAAAGAAAGTTCATCCCTACAAAATCATATAGTTTAGTCATGCTCCATTTTCGTCACACAAGAATGCTCTCATCATGCACAACCCCGACGACAAGCCAAGCAATTGTTTCATACTTTAGTAATCTCAAACTTTTTCAACCTTCACGCATTACATGAGCGTGAGCCATGGATATAGCACTATGGGTGGAATAGAATATAATGATGGGGGTTATGTGGAGAAGACAAAAAAAAGTCTCACATCAACGAGGCTAATCAATGAGCTATGGAGATGCCCATCGATTGATGTTAATGCAAGGAGTAGGGATTGCCATGCAATGGATGCACTAGAGCTATAAATATATGAAAGCTCAACAAAACAAACTAAGTGGGTGTGCATCCAACTTGCTTGCTCACAAAGACCTAGGGCATTTGAGGAAGCCCATTGTTGGACTATACAAGCCAAGTTCTATAATGAAAAGTTCCCACTAGTATATGAAAGTGACAAAACAAGAGACTCTCTATCGTGAAGATTATGGTGCTACTTTGAAGCACAAGTGTGGTAAAAAGGATAGTAACATTGTCCCTTCTCTCTTTTTCTTTCTTTTTTTGGGCCTTCTCTTTTTTATGGCCTTTCTCCTTTTTTAATTTTTTTTACCTCACTTGGGACAATGCTCTAGAAAATGATGATCATCACACTTCTATTTATTTACAACTCAATGATTACAACTCGATACTAGAACAAAGTATGACTTTATATGAATGCCTCCGGCGGTGTACCGGGATATGCAATGAAATAAGAGTGACATGTATGAAAGAATTATGAATGGTGGCTTTGCCACAAATACTATGTCAACTACATGATCATGCAAAGCAATATGACAATGATGAACGTGTCATGATAAACGGAACGGTGGAAAGTTGCATGGCAATATATCTCGGAATGGCTATGGAAATGCCATAATAGGTAGGTATGGTGGCTGTTTTGAGGAAGATATAAGGAGTTTGCCCCAACTCTCAATGTGAGAAAGGGCAATGCACGGTACGGAAGAGGCTAGCAATGATGGAAAGGTGAGGGTGCGTATAATCCATGGACTCAACATTAGTCATAAAGAACTCACATACTTCTTGCAAAAATCTAGAAGTCATCAAAAACCAAGCACTACGCGCATGCTCCTAGGGGGATAGAATGGTAGGAAAAGACCATCGCTCGTCCCCGACCGCCACTCATAAGGAGGACAATCAAAGAACACCTCATGTTTCAAATTTGTTACATAACGTTTACCATACGTGCATGCTACGAGACTTGCAAACTTCAACACAAGTATTCCTCAAATTCACAATTACTCAACTAGCACAACTTTAATATCACTACCTCCATATCTCAAAACAATCATCAAGCATCAAACTTCTCTTAGTACTCAACACACTCATAAGAAAGTTTTTACTAGACTTGAATACCTAGCATATTAGGATAACTTAAGCAAATTACCATGCTATTTAAGACTCTCAAAATAATCTAAGTGAAGCATGAGAGAATAATAGTTTCTATAAAACAAAAGTTACCACCGTGCTCTAAAAGATATAAGTGAAGTACTAGAGCAAAAACTATATAACTCAAAAGATATAAGTGAAGCACATAGAGTATTCTAATAATTTCCGAATCATGTGTGTATCTCTCAAAAGGTGTGTACATCAACGATGATTGTGGTAAACTAAAAAACAAAGACTCAAATCATACAAGACGCTCCAAGCAAAGCACATATCATGTGGTGAATAAAAATATAGCTCCAAGTAAAATTACCGATGGAAGTAGACGAAAGAGGGGATGCCTTCCGGGGCATCCCCAAGCTTTGGCTTTTTGGTGTCCTTAGATTATCTTGGGATGCCATGGGCTTGTTCCATAATCCATCAAATCTTTCACCCAAAACTTGAAAACTTCACAACACAAAACTTAACAGAAAATCTCATGAGCTCCGTTAGTGAAAGAAAACAAAACACCACTTCAAGGTACTGTAATGAACTCATTCTTTATTTATATTGGTGTTAAACCTACTGAATTCCAATTTCTCTATGGTTTATAAACTATTTTACTAGCCATAGATTCATCAAAATAAGCAAACAACACACGAAAAACAGAATCTGTCAAAAACAGAACAGTCTGTAGTAATCTGTAACTAACGCAAACTTATGGAACTCCAAAAATTCATCCAAAATTGGAAGACCTAGACAATTTGTTTAATGCTCAGCAGCAATTGGAATCAATATTTTATCACGTTCTGGTGATTTTTAACAATTATTTTAGTGAACAGAAAGTTTCTGGAATTTTCTGCAAGATCAAATAACTAACATCCAAGAAGATCCTATAGGTTTAACTTGGCACAAACACTAATTAAAACATAAAAACAAGTCTAACCAGAGGATAGATCAAATATTTATTCCTAAACAGAAGCAAAAAGCAAAAAAATAAAAATAAAATTGGGTTACCTCCCAACAAGCGCTATCGTTTAACGCCCCTAGCTAGGCATAAAAGCAAGGATAGATTTAGGTATTGCCATCTTTGGTAGGCAATTCTTCAATGAGACATCTATCATCCTTAGGAGTTTCTTTCTTTTTATTAATCATCAAACTTCTAGGCACATAACCGCAAAATTCATTTGTAGCAAATGGTTTCTTAATGATAGCGAAAAGATTGGGATGAATACTTATAGATTTGAGATCCGCAGTTTCCTTACTAGAGGATTCACCCTTATTTTTAGGAACATACATAAGCTTGGCAATTTTAATTGGAGGACTTGGGGTATTCTTTACATAAGAAAAGGCGGTTCCCAGGTTGGTAATGATACCCTCAAGTTTATCGATTCTAGTGGAATCCTGATTTATTCTTTCATTAACTATGGGTTCCTTCTCCTTAATATTTTTCAAAGTGAGTCCTACTTTAGATCCATATTGGGTAATTTGGTTGTGGATCTTTTTATCCAAATTTTTGATTAACTCTACGATAGCAACTTTATTTTCAATAATTTCAAGTCTTTGCATTACATGCTCCAAAGTTAACATGGTTCCATTAACCAAAAGAGGTGGTGAGCCAAATAAATCTATCATAGCATTATAAGAATCAAAAGTATGGCTACCCAAGAAATTCCCTCCGATAATGGTATCAAGGAAATATCTGTACCAAGGAGTAGCACCTACATAAAAATTGCGGAGAAGAACGGAAGTAGATTGCTTCCTGGTAGATCTATTTTGAGCATTGCAAATTCTATACCAAGCATCTTTCATATTTCCCCCCTCCCTTTGCTTAAAATTTAGAACTTCATTTTTGGGAGACAACGGAGAAGATAGAGGACAAGCCATAACGACAAGCAAACAGAAAAAGAGGCGAACGGAAAAGAGGGGGCAAATAAAACGGCAAGGGTGAAGTGGGGGAGAGGAAAACGAGAGGCAAATGGAGAATAATGTAATGCGGGAGATAAGGGTTTGTGAAGGGTACTTGGTATGTTGACTTTTGCCTAGAATCCCCGGCAACGGCGCCAGAAATACTTCTTGCTACCTCTTGAGCACTGCCTTGGTTTTCCCTTGAAGAGGAAAGGGTGATGCAGCAAAGTAGCGTAAGTATTTCCCTCAGTTTTTGAGAACCAAGGTATCAATCCAGTAGGAGGCCACGCATGAGTCCCTCGCACCTACACAAACAAATAAATCCTTGCAGCCAACGCAATAAAGGGGTTGTCAATCCCTTCACGGTCACTTACGAGAGTGAGATCTGATAGATATGATAGGATAATATTTTTGCTATTTTTATGATAAAGATGCAAAGTAAAGAAAGTAAAATAAAAACGGCGCCAGAAATAGCTTGTTGTCGGGAGATTAATATGATGGAAAATAGACCCGGGGGCCGTAGGTTTCACTAGTGGCTTCTCTCAAGAGGATAAGTATTTATGGTGGGTGAACAAATTACTGTTGAGCAATTGACAGAATTGAGCATAGCTATGAGAATATCTAGGTATGATCATGTATATAGGCATCACGTCCGAGACAAGTAGACCGACTCATGCCTGCATCTACTACTATTACTCCACACATCGACCGCTATCCAGCATGCATCTAGAGTATTAAGTTCATAAGAATAGAGTAACGCTTTAAGCAAGATGACATGATGTAGAGGGATAAACTCGTGCAATATGATATAAACCCCATCTTGTTATCCTCGATGGCAACAATACAACACGTGCCTTGTTGCCCCTACTTGAACCCAAAGCTAAGCACTTCTCCCATTGCAAGAAAGATCAATCTAGTTGGCCAAACCAAACTGATAATTCGAAGAGTCTTGCAAAGATAACCAATCATACATAAAACAATTTCAAAAGATTCAAATATTGTTCATAGATAAACTTGATCATAAACCCACAATTCATTGGTCTCAACAAACACACCACAAAAGAAGATTACATCGAATAGATCTCCACGAGAGAGGGGGAGAACATTGTATTGAGATCCAAAAAGAGAGAAGAAGCCATCTAGCTAATAACTATGGACCCGAAGGTCTGAGGTAAACTACTCACACTTCATCGGAGAGGCTATGGTGTTGATGTAGAAGCCCTCCATGATCGATGCCCCCTCCGGTGGAGCTCCGGAACAGGCCCCAAGATGGGATCTCACGGGTACAGAAGGTTGCGGCGGTGGAATTAGGTTTTTGGCTCCGTATCTGGTAGTTTCGGGGTTCGTAGGTATATATAGGACGAAGAAGTACGTCGGTGGAGCAACGTGGGGCCCACAAGGGTGGAGGGCGCGCCTGGGGGGGGGGGGGTAGGCGCGCCCCCTACCTCGTGGCTTCCTGGTTGGTGTCTTGACGTAGGGTCCAAGTTCTCTGGATCACGTTCGTTCCGAAAATCACATTCCCGAAGGTTTCATTCCGTTTGGACTCCGTTTGATATTCTATTTCTGCGAAACTCTGAAATAGGCAAAAAACAACAATTCTGGGCTGGGCCTTCGGTTAATAGGTTAGTCCCAAAAATAATATAAAAGTGTATAATAAAGCCCAATAATGTCCAAAATAGAATATAATATAGCTGGAGCAATCAAAAATTATAGATACATTGGAGACGTATCAACAGACATGCAACTAGTTTTGCATAAAGGTGGCTGGCGGGCGTCTGTTTCGTCAACTTTAGTTGAATCGAATTTGACTTCGGCCGGTCCTTGTTGAAGGTTAAAACAGCAAACTTGATAAGTCACCGTTGTAGTTTTTGATGCGTAGGTAAGAACGGTTCTTACTAGAAGCCCGTAGCAGCCACGTAACACTTGCAACAACAAAGTAGAGGACGTCTAACTTTTTTTTGCAGGGCATGTTGTGATGTGATATGGTCAAGACATGATGTGATATACGTTGTTGTATGAGATGATCATGTTTTTGTAAAAGTTATCGGCAAGTGGCAGGAGCCTTATGGTTGTCGCTTTATTGTATGAAATGCAAACACCATTAATTGCTTTACTTTATCACTATGCGTTAGCGATAGTTATAGAAGCAATAGCCGGCGAGACGACAACGACGCGGAGATGGAGATCAAGGTGTCAAGGCGCTGATGATGGAAATCATGACGATGCTTTGGAGATGGAGATCAAAGGCACAAGATGATGATGGCCATATCATGTCACATATTTTGATTGCATGTGATGTTTATATTTTATGCATCTTATTTTTCGTAGTACGGCGGTAGCATTATAAGATGACCCCTCACTAAAATTTCAAGGTATAAGTGTTCTCCCTGAGTATGCACCGTTGCGATAGTTCGTCGTGCCGAGACACCACGTGATGATTGGGTGTGATAAGCTCTACGTTCACATACAACGGGTGCAAGACAGTTTAGCGCATGTGGAATACTCGGGTTAAACTTGACGAGCCTAGCATGTACAGACATGGCCTCGGAACACTGGAGACCGAAAGGTCGAACGTGAATCATATAGTAGATATGATTAAAATATAGATGTTCACCATTGAAGACTACTCCATCTCACGTGATGATCGGACATGGTTTAGTTGATATGGATCACGTGATCATTTAGATGACTTGAGGGATGTCTATCTAAGTGGGAGTTCTTAACTAATATGATTAATTGAACTTAATTTATCATGAACTTAGTCCTGATAGTATTTGCATATCTATGTTGTAGATCAATAGCTCGCGTATAGCTCCCCTGTTTTATTTTTGATATGTTCCTAGAGAAAACTAAGTCGAAAGATGATAGTAGCAATCATGCAGACGGGGTCCCTGATCTGAGGATTATCCTCATTGCTGCACAGAAGAATTATGTCCTTGATGCACCACTAGGTGACAGACCTATTGCAGGAGTAGATGCAGAGGTTATGAATGTTTGACAAGCTCGGTATGATGACTACTTGATGAAGGAAATATGCCCTAGAGGCAATAATAAAGTAGTTATTTATATTTACTTATATCATGATAAATGTTTATTATTCGTGCTAGAATTGTATTAACCGGAAAGTTAGTACATGTGTGAATACATAGACAAAACAGAGTGTCCCTAGTATGCCTCTACTTGACTAGCTCGTTAATCAAAGATGGTTATGTTTCCTGACCATAGACATGTGTTGTCATTCGATGAACGGGATCACATCATTAGAGAATGATGTGATGGACAAGACCCATCCGTTAGCTTAGCATAATGATCGTTTAGTTTATTGCTTTCATCATGACTTATACATGTTCCTCTGACTATGAGATTATGCAACTCCCGAATACCGCAGGAACACCTTGTGGGCTATCAAACGTCACAACGTAACTGGGTGATTATAAAGATGTTCTACAGATGTCTCCGAAGGAGTTTGTTGGGTTGGAGTAGATCGAGATTAGGTTTGTCACTCCATGTATCAGAGAGGTATCTCTAGGCCCTCTCGGTAATGCTCATCACTATAAGCCTTGCAAGCAATGTGACTAATGAGTTAGTCACGGGATGATGCATTACGGAACGAGTATGATGATACCAACGATCGAATCTCGGGCAAGTAACATACCGATGACAAAGGGAATAAAGTATGTTGTTATGCGGTTTGACCGATAAAGATCTTTGTAGAATATGTAGGAGCCAATATGAGCATCTAGGTTCCGCTATTGGTTATTGACCGGAGATGTGTCTCGGTCATGTCTACATAGTTCTCGAACCCGTAGGGTCCGCACGCTTAACGTTCGATGACGAATTGTATTATGATTTTTGTGGTTTGATGACCAAAGTTTGTTCGGAGTCCCAAATTAGATCACGGACATGATGAGGAGTCTCGAAATGGTCGAGACATAAAGATTGATATATTGGACGATATTATTCGGACACCGGATGAGTTCCGAGGGGTACCGGATAATTATCGGAGTGCCGGAGGGTTATCGGAACCCCCCGGGGGAACTAATGGGCCTTGATGGGCCTTAGTGGGAAGAGAGGAAGGGCCAGGAGGGGCTGGCCGCCGCCTGGGTCCGAATTGGACTAGGGGAAGGAGGCGGTGCCCCCTTTTCCTTCCCTTCCCCCTCTTCCTTCCTTCTTCCCCCTCTTCCTTAGGTGGAAACCTACTAGGACTTGGAGTCCTAGTAGGATTCCCCTCTCCTGGTGCTCCCTAGGAGGGGGCCGGCCGGCATCCCCTCCCCTCCTTTATATACGGGGGCAGGGGGCACCCTAGAACACACAAGTTTCTCTTAACCGTGTGCGGTGCCCCCCTCCACAGTTACACACCTCGGTCATATCGTCGTAGTGCTTAGGCGAAGCCTTGCGCCAGTAACTTCATCATCACTGCCGCCAAGCCGTCGTGCTGACGGAACTCTCCCTCGGCCTCAACTAGATCAAGAGTTCGAGGGACGTCATCGAGCTGAATGTGTGCTGATCGCGGAGGTGCCGTACGTTCGGTACTTGGATCGGTTGGCTCGCGAAGACGTCCGACTACATCAACTGCGTTACTAAACGCTTCCGCTTTCGGTCTACGAGGGTACATGGACACACTCCCCGCGCTCGTTGCTATGCATCTCTTAGATGGATCTTGCGTGATCGTAGGTAATTTTTTTGAAATACTGCGTTCCCCAACAGTGGTATCAGAGCCAGGTTTATGCGTAGATGTTATATGCACGAGTAGAACACAAAGAGTTGTGGGCGATAATAGTCATACTGCTTACCAGCAACATCTTACTTTGATTCAGTGGTATAGTTGGATGAAGCGGCCTGGACCGACATTACATGACCATGTTCATGAGACTGGTTCTACCAACATGCTTTGCACACAGGTGGCTGGCGGGTGTCTGTTTCTCCAACTTTAGTTGAATCGAGTTTGACTATGCCCAGCCCTTGTTGAAGGTTAAAACAACACTCTTGATGAAAAATCGTTGTGGTTTTTATGCGTAGGTAAGAACGGTTCTTGCTAGAAGCCCGTAGCAGCTACGTAAAACTTGCAACAACAAAGTAGAGGACGTCTAACTTGTTTTTGCAGGGCTTGTTGTGATGTGATATGGTCAAAACGTGATGATATATAAATTGTTGTATGAGAGGATCATGTTTTGTAAAAGTTATCGGCAACTGGCAGAAGCCTTATGGTTGTCGCTTTATTGTATGAAATGCAATCGCCATGTAATCGCATTACTTTGTCACTAAGCGGTAGTGATAGTCGTAGAAGCAATAGTTGGCGAGACGACAACGACGCTACGATGGAGATCAAGGTGTCAAGCCGGTGACGATGGTGATCATGACAGTGCTTTGGAGATGGAGATCAAAGGCACAAGATGATGATGGCCATATCATAACACTTATATTGATTGCATGTGATGTTTATCCTTTATGCATCTTATTTTGCTTAGTACGGCGGTAGCATTATAAGATGATCTCTCACTAAATTTCAAGGCATAAGTGTTCTCCCTGAGTATGCACCGTTGCTACAGTTCGTCGTGCCGAGACACCACGTGATCATCGGGTGTGATAAGCTCTACGTTCACATACAACGGGTGCAAGCCAATTTTGCACACGCAGAATACTCGGGTTAAACTTGACGAGCCTAGCATGTGCAGATATGGCCTCGGAACACTTAGACAGAAAGGTCGAGCATGAATCATATAGTAGATATGATCAATATAGTGATGTTCACCATTGAAAACTACTCCATCTCATGTGATGATCGGACATGGTTTAGTTGATATAGATCACGTGATCATTTAGATGACTAGAGGGATGTCTATCTAAGTGGGAGTTCTTAAGTAATATGATTAATTGAACTTTAATTTATCATGAACTTAGTACCTGATAGTATTTTGCATGTCTATGTTGTTGTAGATAAATGGCCCGTGCTACTGTTCCTTTGAATTTTAATGCGTTCCTAGAGAAAGCTAAGTTGAAATATGATGGTAGCAACTACATGGACTGGGTCTGTAACTTGAGGATTATCCTCATTGCTGCACAGAAGAATTACGTCCTGGAAGCACCGCTAGGTGCAAGACCCGCTGCAGGAGCAACGCCGGACGTTATGAACGTCTGGCAGAGCAAAGCTGATGACTACTCAATAGTTCAGTGTGCCATGCTTTACGGCTTCGAATCGGGACTTCAACGACATTTTGAACGTCATGTAGCATATGAGATGTTCCAGGAGTTGAAGTTAATATTTCAAGCAAATGCCCGAATTGAGAGGTACGAAGTCTCCAATAAGTTCTATAGCTGCAAGATGGAGGAGAATAGTTATGTCAGTGAACATGTACTCAAAACGTCCGGGTACCACAACCACTTGACTCAACTGGGAGTTAATCTTCCTGATGATAGTGTCATTGACAGAGTTTTTCAATCACTGCCACCAAGCTACAAAAGCTTAGTGATGAACTATAATATGCAAGGGATGGATAAGACAATTCCCGAGCTCTTCGCGATGCTAAAGGATGCGGAGGTAGAAATCAAGAAGGAGCATCAAGTGTTGATGGTTAACAAGACCACTAGTTTCAAGCAGAAGGGCAAAGGGAAGAAGAGGAACTTCAAGAAGAACGGCAAGCAAGTTGCTTCTCAAGTGAAGAAGCCCAAGTCTGGACCTAAGCCTGAGACTGAGTGCTTCTACTGCAAAGGGACTGGTCACTGGTGTTGGGAATCATAGCATAATTTTAAAATTTTCCTACGCTCACCAAGATGCATCTATGGAGTATACTAGCAACGAGGGGAAAGGAGTGCATCTACATACCCTTGTAGATCGCGAGCGGAAGCGTTCCAATGAACGTGGATGACGGAGTCGTACTCGCCGTGATCCAAATCACCGATGACCGAGTGTCGAACAGACGGCACCTCCGCGTTCAACACACGTACGGTGCAGCGACGTCTCCTCCTTCTTGATCCAGCAAGGGGGAAGGAGAGGTTGATGGAGATCCAGCAGCACGACGGCGTGGTGGTGGATGTAGCGGGTCTCGGCAGGGCTTCGCCGAACTTCTGCGAGAGGGAGAGGTGTTGCAGGGGAGGAGGGAGGCGCCCAAGGCTGAGATCTTGCTGCCCTCCCTCCCCCCCTTTATATAGGCCCCCTTGGGAGGGGGGGCGCCGGGCAAACCCATCTAGGGTGGGGCGCGGCGGCCAAGGGGGTACCTTGCCCCCCAAGGCAAGTGGGAAGCCCCCCCACCCTAGGGTTTGCAACCCTAGGCGCATGGGGGGAGGCCCATGGGGGGCACCCAGCCCACTAGGGGCTGGTTCCCTTCCCACTTCAGCCCACGGGGCCCTCCGGGATAGGTGGCCCCACCCGGTGGACCCCCGGGACCCTTCCGGTAGTCCCGGTACAATACCGGTAACCCCCGAAACTTTCCCGGTGGCCGAAACTTGACTTCCTATATATAATTCTTCACCTCCGGACCATTCTGGAACCTCTCGTGACGTCCGGGATCTCATCCGGGACTCCGAACAACTTTTGGGTTTTGGCATACACATATCTCTACAACCCTAGCGTCACCGAACCTTAAGTGTGTAGACCCTACGGGTTCGGGAGACATGCAGACATGACCGAGACACCTATCCGGTCAATAACCAACAGCGGGATCTGGATACCCATGTTGGCTCCCACATGTTCCACGATGATCTCATCGGATGAACCACGGTGTCGAGGATTCAATCAATCCCGTATGCAATTCCCTTTGTCAATCGGTATGTTACTTGCCCGAGATTCGATCGTCGGTATCCCAATACCTTGTTCAATCTCGTTACCGGCAAGTCTCTTTACTCGTACCGCAATGCATGATCCCGTGACTAACGCCTTAGTCACATAGAGCTCATTATGATGATGCATTACTGAGTGGGCCCAGAGATACCTCTCCGTCACACGGAGTGACAAATCCCAGTCTCGATCCGTGCCAACCCAACAGACACTTTCGGAGATACCCGTAGTGCACCTTTATAGTCACCCAGTTACGTTGTGACGTTTGGCACACCCAAAGCACTCCTACTGTATTCGGGAGTTGCACGATCTCATGGTCTAAGGAAAAGATACTTGACATTGGAAAAGCTCTAGAAAACGAAACTACACGATCTTTTATGCTATGCTTAGGATTGGGTCTTGTCCATCAGATCATTCTCCTAATGATGTGATCCCGTTATGAATGACATCCAATGTCCATAGTCAGGAAACCATGACTATCTGTTGATCAACGAGCTAGTCAACTAGAGGCTTACTAGGGACACGTTGTGGTCTATGTATTCACACATGTATCACGATTTCCGGATAATACAATTATAGCATGAATAATAGACAATTACCATGAACAAAGAAATATAATAATAACCATTTATTATTGCCTCTAGGGCATATTTCCAACAGTCTCCCACTTGCACTAGAGTCAATAATCTAGTTACATTGTGATGAATCGAACACCCATTGCGTCCTGGTGTTGATCATGTTTTGCTCTAGGGAGAGGTTTAGTCAACAGATCTGCTACATTCAGGTCCGTATGTACTTTACAAATATCTATGTCTCCATTTTGAACACTTTCACGAATGGAGTTGAAGCGACGCTTGATATGCCTGGTCTTCCTGTGAAACCTGGGCTCCTTCGCAAGGGCAATAGCTCCAGTGTTGTCACAGAAGAGAGTCATCGGGCCCGACGCATTGGGAATCACCCCTAGGTCGGTAATGAACTCCTTCATCCAGACTGCTTCCTGCGCTGCCTCCGAGGCTGCCATGTACTCCGCTTCACATGTAGATCTCGCCCCGACGCTTTGCTTGCAACTGCACCAGCTTACTGCTCCTCCATTCAAAATATACACGTATCCGGTTTGTGACTTCGAGTCATCCAGATCTGTGTCGAAGCTAGCGTCGACGTAACCCTTTACGACGAGCTCTTCGTCACCTCCATAAACGAGAAACATATCCTTAGTCCTTTTCAGGTACTTTAGGATATTCTTGACCGCTGTCCAGTGTTCCATGCCGGGATTACTTTGGTACCTTCCTACCAAACTTACGGCAAGGTTTACATCAGGTCTGGTACACAGCATGGCATACATAATAGACCCTATGGCCGAGGCATAGGGGATGACACTCATCTTTTCTATATCTTCTGCCGTGGTCGGGCATTGAGCCGTGCTCAATTGCACACCTTGCAATACAGGCAAGAACCCCTTCTTGGACTGATCCATATTGAACTTCTTCAATATCTTGTCAAGGTATGTACTCTGTGAAAGACCAATGAGGCGTCTCGATCTATCTCTATAGATCTTGATGCCTAATATATAAGCAGCTTCTCCAAGGTCCTTCATTGAAAAACACTTATTCAAATAGGCCTTTATACTTTCCAAGAATTCTATATCATTTCCCATCAATAGTATGTCATCCACATATAATATGAGAAATGCTACAAAGCTCCCACTCACTTTCTTGTAAACACAGGCTTCTCCATAAGTCTGTGTAAACCCAAACGCTTTGATCATCTCATCAAAGCGAATGTTCCAACTCCGAGATGCTTGCACCAGCCCATAGATTGAGCGCTGGAGCTTGCATACTTTGTTAGCATTCTTAGGATCGACAAAACCTTCCGGCTGCATCATATACAACTCTTCCTTAAGGAAGCCATTAAGGAATGCCGTTTTGACGTCCATCTGCCATATCTCATAATCATAGTATGCGGCAATTGCTAACATGATTCGGACGGACTTCAGCTTCGCTACGAGTGAGAAAGTCTCATCGTAGTCAACCCCTTGAACTTGTCGATAACCCTTAGCGACAAGTCGAGCTTTGTAGATGGTCACATTACCATCCGCGTCTGTCTTCTTCTTAAAGATCCATTTGTTTTATATGGCTCGCCGCTCATCGGGCAAGTCAGTCAAAGTCCATACTTTGTTTTCATACATGGATTCTATCTCGGATTTCATGGCTTCTAGCCATTTGTCGGAATCCGGGCCCGCCATCGCTTCTTCATAGTTCGAAGGTTCACCGTTGTCTAACAACATGATTTCCAGGACAGGGTTGCCGTACCACTCTGGTGCGGAACGTGTCCTTGTGGACCTACGAAGTTCAGTAACTTGATCCGAAGCTTCATGATCATCATCATTAACTTCCTCCCCAGTCGGTGTAGGCACCACAGGAACATTTTCCCGTGCTGCGCTACTTTCAGGTTCAGAAGGGGTGACTATCACCTCATCAAGTTCCACTTTCCTCCCACTCAATTCTTTCGAGAGAAACTCCTTCTCCAGAAAGGACCCGTTCTTGGCAACGAAGATCTTGCCTTCGGATCTGAGGTAGAAGGTATACCCAATAGTTTCCTTAGGGTATCCTATGAAGACGCATTTTTCCGACTTGGGTTTGAGCTTTTCAGGCTGAAGTTTCTTGACATAAGCATCGCATCCCCAAACTTTTAGAAACGACAGCTTAGGTTTCTTCCCAAACCATAATTCATACGGTGTCGTCTCAATGGATTTAGACGGAGCCCTATTTAAAGTGAATGTGGCAGTCTCTAAAGCATAGCCCCAAAATGAGAGCGGTAAATCGGTAAGAGACATCATAGATCGCACCATATCCAATAGAGTGTGATTACGACGTTCGGACACACCATTTCTCTGAGGTGTTCCAGGCGGCGTGAGTTGTGAAACTATTCCACATTTCCTTAAGTGTGTACCAAATTCGTGACTTAAATATTCTCCACCACGATCTGATCGTAAGAATTTTATTTTTCTGTCACGTTGATTCTCAACTTCACACTGAAATTCCTTGAACTTTTCAAAGGTTTCAGACTTGTGTTTCATTAGGTAGACATACCCATATCTACTTAAATCATCAGTGAGAGTGAGAACATAACGATATCCTCCGCGAGCCTCAACACTCATTGGACCGCACACATCGGTATGTATGATTTCCAATAAGTTGGTTGCTCGCTCCATTGTTCCGGAGAACGGAGTCTTGGTCATCTTACCCATGAGGCATGGTTCGCACGTGTCAAATGATTCGTAATCAAGAGACTCCAAAAGTCCATCTGCATGGAGCTTCTTCATGCGCTTGACACCAATGTGACCAAGGCGGCAGTGCCACAAGTATGTGGGACTATCGTTATCAACTTTACATCTTTTGGTATTCACACTATGAACATGTGTAACATCACGTTCGAGATTCATCAAAAATAAACCATTGACCAGCGGGGCATGACCATAAAACATATCTCTCAAATAAATAGAACAACCATTATTCTCGGATTTAAATGAGTAGCCATCTCGAATTAAACGAGATCCAGATACAATGTTCATGCTCAAAGCTGGCACTAAATAACAATTATTGAGGTTTAAAACTAATCCCGTGGGTAGATGCAGAGGTAGCGTGCTGACGGCAATCACATCGACCTTGGAACCATTCCCGACGTGCATTGTCACCTCGTCCTTCGCCAGTCTCCGTTTACTCCGTAGTTCCTGTTTTGAGTTACAAATATGAGCAACCGCACCGGTATCAAATACCCAGGAGCTACTACGAGTACTGGTAAGGTACACATCAATTACATGTATATCACATATACCTTTGGTGTTGCCGGCCTTCTTTTCCGCTAAGTATTTGGGGCAGTTCCGCTTCCAGTGACCACTTCCCTTGCAATAAAAGCACTCAGTTTCAGGCTTGGGTCCATATTTTGACTTCTTCCCGGCAACTGGCTTACCGGGCGCGGCAACTCCCTTGCCGTCCTTCTTGAAGTTCTTCTTACCCTTGCCCTTCTTGAACTTAGTGGTTTTATTCACCATCAACACTTGATGTTCTTTTCTGATTTCCACCTCCGCTGATTTCAGCATTGAATATATCTCAGGAATGGTCTTTTCCATCCCCTGCATATTGAAGTTCATCACAAAGCTCTTGTAGCTTGGTGGAAGCGACTGAAGGATTCTATCAATGACCGCGTCATCCGGGAGATTAACTCCCAGCTGAGTCAAGCGGTTGTGCAACCCAGACATTCTGAGTATGTGCTCACTTACAGAACTATTTTCCTCCATTTTACAGCTGAAGAACTTGTCGGAGACTTCATATCTCTCGACCCGGGCATGAGCTTGGAAAACCAATTTCAGCTCCTCGAACATCTCGTATGCTCCATGTTTCTCAAAACGCTTTTGGAGACCCGGTTCTAGGCTGTAAAGCATGCCGCACTGAACGAGGGAGTAATCATCAGCACGCTACTGTCAAGCGTTCATAACGTCTTGGTTCTGTGGGATTGGTGCATCACCTAGCGGTGCTTCTAAGACATAATCTTTCTTGGCTACTATGAGGATGATCCTCAGGTTCTGGACCCAGTCCGTATAGTTGCTGCCATCATCTTTCAGCTTGGTTTTCTCTAGGAACGCGTTGAAATTGAGGACAACGTTGGCCATTTGATCTACAAGACATAGTGTAAAGATTTTAGACTAAGTTCATGATAATTAAGTTCATCTAATCAAATTATTTAATGAACTCCCACTCAGATAGACATCCCTCTAGTCATCTAAGTGAAACATGATCCGAGTTAACTAGGCCGTGTCCGGTCATCACGTGAGACGGACTAGTCAAGATCGGTGAACATCTCCATGTTGATCGTATCTTCTATACGACTCATGCTCGACCTTTCGGTCCTCCGTGTTCCGAGGCCATGTCTGTACATGCTAGGCTCGTCAAGTTAACCTAAGTGTATTGCGTGTGTTCCGAGGCCATGTCTGTACATGCTAGGCTCGTCAACACCCGTTGTATTCGAACGTTAGAATCTATCACACCCGAACATCACGTGGTGCTTCGAAACAACGAACCTTCGCAACGGTGCACAGTTAGGGTGAACACTTTCTTAAAATTATTATAAGGGATCATCTTACTTACTACCGTCGTTCTAAGCAAATAAGATGCAAAAACATGATAAACATCACATGCAATCAAATAGTGACATGATATGGCCAATATCATTATGCTCCTTTGATCTCCATCTTCGGGGCACCATGATCATCTTCGTCACCGGCATGACACCATGATCTCCATCATCATGATCTCCATCATTGTGTCTTCATGAAGTCGTCACGCCAACGATTACTTCTACTTCTATGGCTAACGCGTTTAGCAACAAAGTAAAGTAATTTACATGGCGTTATTCAATGACACGCAGGTCATACAAAATAATAAAGACAACTCCTATGGCTCCTGCCGGTTGTCATACTCATCGACATGCAAGTCGTGATTCCTATTACAAGAATATGATCAATCTCATACATCACATATATCATTCATCACATCTTCTGGCCATATCACATCACATAACACATGCTGCAAAAACAAGTTAGACGTCCTCTAATTGTTGTTGCAAGTTTTTACGTGGTTTGTAGGTTTCTAGCAAGAACATTTCTTACCTACGTATGACCACAACGTGATTTGCCAATTTCTATTTACCCTTCATAAGGACCCTTTTCATCGAATCCGTTCCGACTAAAGTAGGAGAGACAGACACCCGCTAGCCACCTTATGCAACTAGTGCATGTCAATCGGTGGAACCTGTCTCACATAAGCGTACGTGTAAGGTCGGTCCGGGCCGCTTCATCCTACAACACCGTCGAAACAAGAAAAGACTAGTAGCGGCAAGAAGAATTGGCAAACTCAACACCCACAACTGCTTTGTGTTCTACTCGTGCATAGTAACTACGCATAGGCCTGGCTCATGATGCCACTGTTGGGAATCGTAGCATAATTTTAAAATTTTCCTACGCTCACCAAGATGCATCTATGGAGTATACTAGCAATGAGGGGAAAGGAGTGCATCTACATATCCTTGTAGACCGCGAGCGGAAGCATTCCAATGAACGTGGATGACGGAGTCGTACTCGCCGTGATCCAAATCACCGATGACCGAGTGCCGAACGGACGGCACCTCCGCGTTCAACACACGTACGGTGCAGCGACATCTCCTCCTTCTTGATCCAGCAAGGGGGAAGGAGAGGTTGATGGAGATCCAGTAGCACGACGGCGTGGTGGTGGATGTAGCGGGTCTCGGCAGGGCTTCGCCGAACTTCTGCGAGAGGGAGAGGTGTTGCAGGGGAGGAGGGAGGCGCCCAAGGCTGAGATCTTGCTGCCCTCCCTCCCCCCCCCCATTTATATAGGCCCCCTTGGGAGGGGGGGCACCGGCCAAACCCATCTAGGGTGGGGGGTGGCGGCCAAGGGGGTACCTTGCCCCCCAAGGCAAGTGGGAAGCCCCCCCACCCTAGGGTTTGCAACCCTAGGTGCATGGGGGGAGGCCCATGGGGGGCGCCCAGCCCACTAGGGGCTGGTTCCCTTCCCACTTCAGCCCACGGGGCCCTCCGGGATAGGTGGCCCCACCCGGTGGACCCCCGGGACCCTTCCGGTGGTCCCGGTACAATACCGGTAACCCCCGAAACTTTCCCGGTGGCCGAAACTTGACTTCCTATATATAATTCTTCACCTCTGTACCATTCCAGAACCTCTCGTGACGTCCGGGATCTCATCCGGGACTCCGAACAACTTTTGGGTTTCGGCATACACATATCTCTACAACCCTAGCGTCACCGAACCTTAAGTGTGTAGACCCTACGGGTTCGGGAGACATGCAGACATGACCGAGACACCTATCCGGTCAATAACCAACAGCGGGATCTGGATACCCATGTTGGCTCCCACATGTTCCACGATGATCTCATCGGATGAACCACGGTGTCGAGGATTCAATCAATCCCGTATGCAATTCCCTTTGTCAATCGGTATGTTACTTGCCCGAGATTCGATCGTCGGTATCCCAATACCTTGTTCAATCTCGTTACCGGCAAGTCTCTTTACTCGTACCGCAATGCATGATCCCGTGACTAACGCCTTAGTCGCATAGAGCTCATTATGATGATGCATTACTGAGTGGGCCCAGAGATACCTCTCCGTCACACGGAGTGACAAATCCCAGTCTCGATCCGTGCCAACCCAACAGACACTTTCGGAGATACCCGTAGTGCACCTTTATAGTCACCCAGTTACGTTGTGACGTTTGGCACACCCAAAGCACTCCTACGGTATCCGGGAGTTGCACGATCTCATGGTCTAAGGAAAAGATACTTGACATTGGAAAAGCTCTAGCAAACGAAACTACACGATCTTTTATGCTATGCTTAGGATTGGGTCTTGTCCATCACATCATTCTCCTAATGATGTGATCCCGTTATCAATGACATCCAATGTCCATAGTTAGGAAACCATGACTATCTGTTGATCAACGAGCTAGTCAACTAGAGGCTTACTAGGGACACGTTGTGGTCTATGTATTCACACATGTATCACGATTTCCGGATAATACAATTATAGCATGAATAATAGACAATTACCATGAACAAAGAAATATAATAATAACCATTTATTATTGCCTCTAGGGCATATTTCCAACAACTGGAAGCGGAACTGCCCCAAGTATTTGGTGGATGAGAAGGATGGCAAAGTGAAAGGTATATTTGCTATACATGTTATTGATGTGTACCTTACGAATTCTCGTAGTTGCGCCTGGGTATTTGATACTGGTTCTGTTGCTCATATTTGCAACTCGAAACAGGGGCTACGGATTAAGCGAAGATTGGCAAAGGACGAGGTGACGATGCGCGTGGGAAATGGTTCCAAAGTCGATGTGATCGCGGTCGGCATGCTACCTCTACATCTACCTTCGGGATTAGTTTTAGACGTGAATAATTGTTATTTGGTGCCAGCGTTAAGCATGAACATTATATCTAGATCTTGTTTGATGCGAGACCGTTATTCATTTAAATCAGAGAATAATTATTGTTCTATTTATATGAGTAATATCTTTTATGGTCATGCACCCTTGATGAGTGGTCTATTTTTATTGAATCTCGATAGTAGTGATACACATATTCATAGTATTGAAGCCAAAAGATACAAGTTTAATAATGATAGTGCAACTTATTTGTGGCACTGCCATTTATGTCATATTGGTGTAAAGCGCATGAAGAAACTCCATGCTGATGGGCTTTTGGAATCACTTGATGCTTGCGAACCATGCCTCATGGGCAAGATAACTAAGACTCCGTTCTCCGGAACAATGGAGCGAGCAACAGACTTGTTGGAAATAATACATACTAATGTATGCGGTCCAATGAGTGTTGATGCTCGCGGTGGGTATCATTATTTTCTGACCTTCACAGATGATTTAAGCAGACATGGGTATATTTCCTTGATGAAACATAAGTCCGAAGAATTTGAAAAGTTCAAAGAATTTCAGAGTGAAGTGGAAAATAATCGTAACAAGAAAAGAAAGTTTCTATGATCTGATCGTGGAGGTGAATATTTGAGTTATGAGTTTGGTCTTCATTTGAAACAATGCGGAATAGTTTCACAACTCACACCACTTGGAACACCACAGTGTAATGGTGTGTCCGAATGTCGTAACCGCACTTTATTAGATATGGTGCGATCTATGATGTCTCTTACTGATTTACCGCTATCGCTTTGGGGTTATGCTTTAGAGCGGCTGCATTCGCGTTAAATAGGGCATCTAAATCCGTTGAGACGACACCATATGAACTGTGGTTTGGCAAGAAACCCAAGTTGTCGTTTCTTAAAGTTTGGGGCTGCGATGCTTATGTCAAAAAGCTTCAACCCAATAAACTCGAACCCAAATCAGAGAAATGTGTCTTCATAGGATACCCACAGGAAACTGTTGGGTACACCTTCTATCACAGATCCGAAGGCAAGATATTCGTTGCTAAGAATGGATCCTTTCTAGAGAAGGAGTTTCTCTCGAAAGAAGTGAGTGGGAGGAAAGTAGAACTTGATGAGGTAATTGTACCTTCTCCCGAACTGGAAAGTAGTCCATCACAGAAATTAGTTCCAGTGATTCCTACACCAATTAGTGAGGAAGCTAATGATGATGATCATGAAACTTCGGATCAAGTTACTACTAAACCTCATAGGTAAACCAGAGTAAGATCCGCACCAGAGTGGTACGGTAATCCTGTTCTGGAAGTCATGTTACTTGACCATGACGAACCTATGAACTATGAGGAAGCGATGATGAGCCCAGATTTCGACAGATGGGTTGAGGCCATGAAATCTGAGATAGAATCCATGTATGAGAATAAAGTGTGGACTTTGGTGGACTTGCCCGATGGTCGGCAAGCCATTGAGAATAAATGGATCTTCAAGACGAAGACGGACCCTGATAGTAGTGGTACTATCTACAAAGCTCGACTTGTTGAAAAGGGTTTTTGACAAATTCAAGATGTTGACTACGATGAGATTTTCTCACTCGTATCGATGCTTACAGTCTGTCCAAATCATGTTAGCAATTGCCACATTTTATGAAATCTGACAAATGGATATCAAAACTGCATCCCTTAATGGATTTACTAAAGAAGGGTTGTATATGATACAACCAGAAGGTTTTGTCAATCCTAAAGGTGCTAACAAAATGTGCAAGCTCCAATGATCCATCTATGGACTGGTGCAAGCATCTCGGAGTTGGAATATACGCTTTGATAAGTTGATCAAAGCATATAGTTTTATACAGACTTGCGATGAAGCCTGTATTTACAAGAAAGTGAGTGGGAGCACTACAGCCTTTCTGATAAGTATATGTGAATGACATATTGTTGATTGGAAATGATGTAGAATTTTCTGGAAAGCATAAAGGAGTGTTTAAAAGGAGTTTTTTCAAAGAAAGACCTCGGTGAAGCTGCTAACATATTGGGCATCAAGATCTATAGAGATAGATCAAGACGCTTGATATGATTTTTCAATGAGTACGTACCTTGACAAGATTTTTGAAGTAGTTCAAAATGGAACAGTCAAAGAAAGAGTTCTTGCCTGTATTGCAAGGTGTAAAGTTGAGTAAGACTCAAAACACGACCACGGCAGAAACTAGGAAGAGAATGAAAGTCATTCCCTATGCCTCAGCTATAAGTTCTATAAAGTATGCTATGCTGTGTACCAAACCTCTCTCAAGAAATCATCGGAAGGCCATTCACACGGCCGAATCTCCGCGGTGCGAGGCAAATTATATTTGGGCCTCTGTGCTTCTTCATTTTGCTTTTCCTTTGAGCTTCGGCTCGATGAGCCCCTCAAAAATCTCTTCATTATTTTTTGAAAAACTCTGAAATTTTTAGTAACTTCAAATAAAAGTGAACCAAGCTCAATAAAATTGATAGCAACTACTCCTACAAGTGCCTAGAGACTATATCATGCATTATAACTACTTGGAACCATATAAATTTGACATGCAAGCTCATGAACATGGTCACCTAGGCAGCATAAATTTGCAATGAATAGAGCACTAGAACAAAAACTAATTGGACCAATGGAGGAGTCACATACCAAGGAACAATCCCCCCAAGCAGTTTTGTGAGAGGTGCTTTGAGAAAGGAGATCGAAAATCGCAGAAAAATGAGCTAGAACTCGTGCTTGAGCTGGATATTGGTGTTTGTGGGAGGAAGAAGGAGTGTGTGGGTGCAGGAATAAGTGGAGGGGAGCCACCATGGGCCCATGAGGCAGGGGGCGCGCCCAGGGGGTAGGGCGCGCCCTCCACCCTCGTGGCCAGGTGCTTGCCCCTCCTGCTGTGTTCTCAGTGCGAGATATTCTCAAATATTCCAGAAAAAATCATATTCCATTTTCAGGGCATTTGGAGAACTTTTATTTTGGGGGTATTTTTATATTGCACGGATAAATCAGAAAACAGACAGAAAAATACTACTTTTACTTTATTGCAACTAAATAACAAAAAGTAGAAAGAGGGTACAGAAGGTTGTGCCTTCTAGTTTCATCCATCTCATGCTCATCAAAAGGAATCCACTAACAAGGTTGATCAAGTCTTGTTAACAAACTCATTCCGAATAACATGGAACCGGAGAAATCTCGAATAACACTATGTTACCTCAACGGGGATATGCACATCCCCTATAATAAGAATATCATATTTCTTCTTGACAGTAGGTAGAGGAAATTCAAAACCTCCAGAAATAATCAATGGAATTTTTCCAATAGAATTGATACTGTGGACCTAAGGTTGTTTCCTCGGAAAGTGTACCGTATGCTCATTACCATTAACATGAAAAGTGACATTGCCTTTGTTGCAATCAATAACAGCCCCTGCAGTATTCAAAAAAGGTCTTCCAAGAATAATAGACATACTATCGTCCTCGGGAATATCAAGAATAACAAAGTCCGTTAAAATAGTAACGTTTGCAACCACAACAGGCACATCCTCACAAATACCGACAGGTATAGCAGTTGATTTATCAGCCATTTGCAAAGATATTTCAGTAGGTGTCAACTTATTCAAGTCAAGTCTACGATATAAAGAGAGAGGCATAACACTAACACCGGCTCCAAGATCACATAAAGCAGTTCTAACATAATTTCTTTTAATGGAGCATGGTATAGTAGGTACTCCTGGATCTCCAAGTTTCTTTGGTATTCCACCCTTAAAAGTATAATTAGCAAGCATGGTGGAAATCTCAGCTTCCAGTATTTCTTTTATTTGTAACAATATCTTTCATGTACTTGGCATAAGGATTCATTTTGAGCATATCAGTTAATCGCATACGCAAGAAGATAGGTCTAATCATTTCAGCAAAGCGCTCAAAATCCTCATCATCTTTTTTCTTGGATGGTTTGGGAGGAAAAGGCATGGGTTTCTGAACCCATGGTTCTCTTTCTTTACCATGTTTCCTAGCAACAAAATCTCTCTTATCATAATGTTGATTCTTCGATTGTGGGTTATCAAGATCAACAGCAAGTTCAATTTCTACATCATTATCATTGCTAGGTTGAGCATCATCATGAACATCATCATTAACATTTTCATTAGGTTCATGTTCATTACCAGATTGTGTTTCAGCATCAGAAATAGAAATATCATTGGGATTCTCAGGTGGTTCAGCAATAGGTTCACTAGAAGCATGCAAAGTCCTATCATTTTTCTTTTTCTTCTTTTTAGAAGGACTAGGTGCATCAATATTATTTCTCTGAGAATCTTGCTCAATTCTCTTAGGGTGGCCTTCAGGATACAAAGGTTCCTGAGTCATTTAGCAGTTCTAGTAGCCACTCTAACAGCATAATCATTATTCTTACTATTCAATTCATTGAGCAAATCATTTTGAGCTTTAAGTACTTGTTCTACTTGAGTGGTAACCACAGAAGCATGTTTACTAATAAGCTTAAGTTCACCTTTAACATTAGCCATATAATCACCCAAGTGATCAATCATATAAGCATTTTGTTTTAATTGTCTACCAAAATAAGCATTGAAATCTTCTTGCTTAACCATAAAGTTATCAAGTTCATCCAAGCATTAGCTAGCAATTTTAGTAGGAGGGATTTGAGCTTTATCATATCTATAGAGAGAATTTACCTTTACTACCTGTGTCGGGTTATCAAGACAATGAGTTTCTTCAATAGGTAGAGGATTAAGATCATATGTTGCTTCAACAGGCGGTAAATTAAGACCATGTATTTCTTCAATAGGAGGTAAATTCTTAACATCTTCAGCTTTAATACCTTTTTCTTTCGTAGATTTCTTTGCCTCTTGCATATCTTCAGGACTGAGAAATAGAACACCTCTCTTCTTCGGAGTTGGTTTAGGAATTGGCTCAGGAGCTGGCTCAGGAAGTGTCCAATTATTTTCATTTGTCAACATATTATTCAATAGAATTTCAGCTTCATCCGGTGTTCTTTCCCTGAAAACAGAACGAGCACAACTATCCAGGTAATCTCCGGAAGCATCGGTTAGTCCATTATAAAAGATATCAAGTATTTCAATTTTCTTGAGAGGATGATCAGGCAAAGCATTAAGTAACTTAAGAAGCCTCCCCCAAGCTTGTGGGAGACTCTCTTCTTCAATTGCACAAAACTGTATATTTCCCTTAAGTAGCTTGTTTCTTATGAGCTGGGAAATATTTAGCAGAGAAGTAATAAATCATATCCTGGGGACTACCCACACAACCAGGATCAAGAGAATTAAACCATATCTTAGCATCACCCTTTAATGAGAACGGAAATATTTTAAGGATATAAAAGTAGCGAGTTCTCTATCATTAGTGAACAGGGTGGCTATATCATTTAATTTAGTAAGATGTGCCACAACAGTTTCAGACTCATAGCCATGAAAAGGATCAGATTCAACCAAAGTAATTATATCAGGATCAACAGAGAATTCATAATCCTTATCAGTAACACAGATAGGTGAAGTAGCAAAAGCAGGGTCAGGTTTCATTCTAGCATTAAGAGATTGCTGCTTCCATTTAGCTAATAACCTCTTGAGTTCATATATATCTTTGCAAGCTGAAATAGCTAAAGCAGCTTCTTTTTCAAAAATATAACCCTCAGGAATAGCAGGCAAGTCTTCATCATCACTTTCATCTATATAATCAGTTTCAATAATTTCTTTCTCTCTAACCCTAGCAACATCAAGAAATTCACTAAGTGGCACAGTAGTATCAAGCATGGAAGTAGTTTCATCATAAGTATCATGCATAGCAGAAGTGGCATCATCAATAACTTGCGACATATCAGAACGAATAGCAGAAGCAGGTTTAGGTGTCGCAAGCTTACTCAAAACAGAAGGTGAATCAAGTGCAGAGCTAGATGGTAGTTCCTTACCTCCCCTCGTAGTTGAGGGATAAATTGTTGTCTTAGCGTCTTTCAAGTTCTTCATACTGACCAGCAGATATAAATCCCAAGTAACTCAAAGAATAGAGCTATGCTCCCCAGCAACGGCGCCAGAAAATAGTCTTGATAACCCACAAGTATAGGGGATCGCAACAGTTTTCGAGGGTAGAGTATTCAACCCAAATTTATTGATTCGACACAAGGGGAGCCAAAGAATATTCTCAAGTATTAGCAGTTGAGTTGTCAATTCAACCACACCTGGATAACTTAGTATCTGCAGCAAAGTATTTAGTAGCGAAGTAATATGATAGTGGTGGTAACGGTAACAAAAGTAACAGTAGCAAAAGTAATATTTTTGGTGTTTTGTAGTGATTGTAATAGTAGCAACGGAAAAGTAAATAAGCGAAGAACAATATGTGAAAAGCTCGTAGGCATTGGATCGGTGATGGAGAATTATGCCGGATGCGGTTCATCATGTAACAATCATAACATAGGGTGACACAGAACTAGCTCCAATTCATCAATGTAATGTAGGCATGTATTCCGAATATAGTCATACGTGCTTATGGAAAAGAACTTGCATGACATCTTTTGTCCTACCCTCCCGTGGCAGCGGGGTCCTAATGGAAACTAAGGGATATTAAGGCCTCCTTTTAATAGAGTACCGGAACAAAGCTTTAGCACATAGTGAATACATGAACTCCTCAAACTATGGTCATCACCGGGAGTGGTCCCGATTATTGTCACTTCGGGGTTGTCGGGTCATAACACGTAGTAGGTGACTATAGACTTGCAAGATAGGATCAAGAACTCACATATATTCATGAAAACATAATAGGTTCAGATCTGAAATCATGGCACTCGGGCCCTAGTGACAAGCATTAAGCATAGCAAAGTCATAGCAACATAAATCTCAGAACATAGTGGATACTAGGGATCAAACCCTAACAAAACTAACTCGATTACATGATAGATCTCATCCAACCCATCACCGTCCAGCAAGCCTACGATGGAATTACTCACGCACGGCGGTGAGCATCATGAAATTGGTGATGGAGGATGGTTGATGATGACGATGGCGACGGATTCCCCTCTCCGGAGCCCCGAACGGACTCCAGATCGGCCCTCCCGAGAGGTTTTAGGGCTTGGCCGCGGCTCCGTATTGTAAAACACGATGAATCCTTCTCTCTGATTTTTTTTCTCCCCGAAAGTGAATATATGGAGTTGGAGTTGAGGTCGGTGGAGCGTCAGGGGGCCCATGAGGCAGGGGGCGCGCCCAGGGGGGGCAGGCACGCCCCCCACCCTCGTGGACAGGGTGTGGGCCCCCTGACGTGGATTTTTCTTCCAGTATTTTTAATATTTTCCAAAAAGATGTTCCGTGGAGTTTCAGGTCATTCCGAGAACTTTTGTTTCTGCACATAAATAACACCATGGAAATTCTGTTGAAAACAGCGTCAGTCCGGGTTAGTTCCATTCAAATCATGCAAGTTAGAGTCCAAAACATGGGCAAAAGTGTTTGGAAAAGTAGATACGACGGAGAAGTATCATAATTCTTCGAATCACCGAAAACCACATCAAGAGTAATTTGGCCGAGTGAATCGGATTTCTTCCCAGGGATGACACCGTGGAATCACATATTGCTTTCACTGAATTTAGACATCGGAATGCCCATCTCTCGGAGAGTCTCAGCATACAAAATGTTCAGGCCACTGCCACCATCCATCAAAACCTTGGTCAGTCGAGTGCCCCCAACGACTGGCTCGACCACCAACGCTTGCCGCCCTGGGGTAGCAACGTCCGCTGGATGGTCAGACTAGTCGAATGTAATGGGAGTCTTTGACCACTTCAAATATGTTGTCGTTGCCGGGGCAACCATGTTCACTTCTGTGTTGATGACCTTCAGTCGACTTTTGCTCTCAACGTCAGCAAAAATCACCAAAGTGGCATTGACATTGGGGTAACCATCATCCTCCTCTTTGTCTTCATCCTTATCAGATTCCTTCTCTTTTTCACTGGGCTGGCCCTCTCGGAACTGCTGGATGAGGAATCGATACTGTCGAGTGGTATGTTTGGGATAAATCAGGTTCCCCTCTTCGTCCTTCTTGGTGTGTATATGACTCGGCAAATCAACCACATCATTTCCTGCTTGATCTTTCACTTTCTTGGGGATCCAGGGCCCCTTAGGCTTTCCTTTGAATTTTCCTTGGGTCACAACTGCTATCTCTCCAGGGCCTGCTGGCTCGGCCTTGCGCTTCTGCTTCCGACTGGAGTTACCTCCTCCGATGTACTGGGCGACTGGTTTGCTCTTGCCACTGCGGAGTCGGTCTTCTTCTTCGCCGTTAGAGTACCGAGTGGCTATTTCATCATTCGGGTCAGGGTCATATCTCCTGTCCGACCGAATTTCAGGTTAAGTTCTCTATACCGAACGCCCTCCTTGAAGGCGTAGACTGCTTGGTGTTGAGACACATTCTCCACTATGTGATGCAAAGTGGTACACCTCTAGATGTGATCCCTCGAAGTTTCATTCGGTTTTTGTACGCAATGCTGTAATTCTGCCAACCCTGCAGGTTGTTTGGAAGCGCCCTCAAATGTCCTGACAAACACTCGGGCCAACTCTTCCCAACTGAATATACTGCCGAGAGCTAACTGATTCAGCCAAGCTCTGGCCGAACCCTCTAACATCAGGGGAAGATGTTTCATGGCTACCTCATCATTGCCACCACCAATCTGCATAGCCACTCGGTAATCTTCCAGCCAAGTGTTAGGCTTCGACTCACCGGTGAACTTGCTCACTCCCGTTGCCAACCTGAAGTTGGGAGGGATCTCAGCAGCTTTGATAGCTCTGCTGGCGCATTCAGGCCCGGAGACATGTACTCTGCTACTAGTCGGACGATCTCTGTCCAGCCCTTCTCTGTGTGCTCGGTTTCTGTCGACCAGACCTTGGACGAGAATTGACCTTGCATCAAACCCGGGTTACCTTGGGTCGACTGGAACCCTCCGCTCGTCAATATACGGGCACCTATCGTCATACTGCCGGGGCGCGTATGACCCGCCCCTCGGAGGGGGCGTAGGCACTCGGCGGTGGTCATCACGGCCGAGTCGATGATCATACTGCTCATGATTCCGACCCAGATACTGTTCCTGGTGGTGCCCACGTCTCTCACGCCGCAAAGGCGATCTTGGGTTGTGAGCCGACTGGACTGTATCCGCTACCATAGACCTACTGTGGATCATGTTGTGAGACTGAGAAACCGCTGTGTTCTGCTCACCTGCTGCCCGGAGCAGTGCTCGAATCTACATCAAGCCTCTACCAGCCTCTGATTGGGACGGCTGAATTGACTCTGCTATACGGGCTGCAGCTGTAAGATTCTAAATCGGAGTGCGGTATACCTGAGGTTCAGGCGGGAACAATTGTCGCTGACTGGATTCGGGGATCTGTCATCGAGCACGCACGTCGAGTGAATGCTAAAGGTTCTCCAGTCACGCGCGCTCAGCCAAAGTGGCCAGGAGCGCCGCCTCCAAGGCCCGAGCCTCGGAGGTCTCTCCGATGATAGGAGTGTGGAGGGCCTCCACGTTACGGCGGTGTAGTTCATCCCTCTGCTGCGAAGTGAGGGCTTCGGGTCGGTATTCCTCGTGAACACGTGACGGATCGCCGCCGCCATCGTCGTCATCGCAGAGACGGAAACCAGGCGGGCTGCACGGCGTGTCGACCATCAGGACTTCTGCCATAGGGTCATTGTTGTCGCACTCGGACAGGGTCTCGACGGAGCCACTCAACAGGTCGAATAGTCCGTAGAGAGATTCGTCGGGCTCGATTGCCGCGACTTGAGGGGTCGCCGACTGACGAGCCAGCGCATGCTTCACCCATCGCTGAAGCCGCGATCGACCAGATCGCTTGCGACGACGAGCAGTGGGGAGCATAGACGCCGAGGGAGCCGATCGATACTGAGTCAACGGCTGCCGCGGAAACATGTGCGAAAGTGCGTCGCCCCGTGGACGGGGAGCATCTCGACGTCGAGGGGGGCCTCCTGGATCCAGGCGGAGTCGTCGGCGATGAAAACGAGCACACCGAGACGGATATCGCGGCCTTCAGCCAAACCGCCGCCGGAAACCATGATGAAGAAGATCGAGAAAATTGCAACCTCACCGGAAGTCGCTAAGACACCTGCCCCACGGTGGGCGCCAACAGTCGTGGGAGTAAGTCTGACAGTAGAATAGGGGGTACGTAAGAGGAGGCAAGATCCTAGCTACAGTGAAATTGTGCACGCAAGATTTACGAGTTCAGTGTTGGAAATATGCCCTAGAGGCAATAATAAAATGGTTATTATTGTATTTCCTTGTTCATGATAATTGTCTATTGTTCATGCTATAATTGTATTAACTAGAAACCGTAATACATGTGTGAATACATAGACCACAACATGTCCCTAGTAAGCCTCTAGTTGACTAGCTCGTTGATCAATAGATGGTTATGGTTTCCTGACCATGGACATTGGATGTCATTGATAACGGGATCACATCATTAGGAGAATGATGTGATGGACAAGACCCAATCCTAAGCATAGCACAAGATCGTGTAGTTCGTTTGCTAAGAGCTTTTCTAATGTCAAGTATCGTTTCCTTAGACCATGAGATTGTGCAACTCCCGGATACCGTAGGAATGCTTTGGGTGTACCAAACGTCACAACGTAACTGGGTGGCTATAAAGGTGCACTACAGGTATCTCCGAAAGTGTCTGTTGGGTTGGCACGAATCGAGACTGGGATTTGTCACTCCGTATGACGGAGAGGTATCTCTGGGCCCACTCGGTAATGCATCATCATAATGAGCTCAATGTGACTAAGGAGTTAGCCACGGGATCATGCGTTACGGAACGAGTAAAGAGACTTGCCGGTAACGAGATTGAACGAGGTATTGGGATACCGACGATCGAATCTCGGGCAAGTAACATACCGATAGACAAAGGGAATTGTATACGGGATTGATTGAATCCCCGACATCGTGGTTCATCCGATGAGATCATCGTGGAACATGTGGGAGCCAATATGGGTATCCAGATCCCGCTATTGGTTATTGGCCGGAGAGGTGTCTCGGTCATGTCTGCATGGTTCCCGAACCCGTAGGGTCTACACACTTAAGGTTCGGTGACGCTAGAGTTGTTATGGGAAATAGTATGTGGTTACCGAAGGTTGTTCGGAGTCCCGGATGAGATCCCGGACATCACGAGGAGTTCCGGAATGGTCCGGCGGTGAAGATCGATATATTGGACGAAGGGTATTGGAGTCCGGAAGTGTTCCGGGGGTACCAGGCTATGGCCAGCATGACCGAAAGGTGTTTCGGGAGCCCCGGCAAGTGTTGGAGGGCCTCATGGGCCAAAGGGGAAGGGGCAAACCAGCCCACTAAGGGGTGGTGCGCCCCCCACACCCTTTCCCACGTTACTTGGGGAGGTGGGGCGCCTCCACCTGGCTTGGGAGGCAAGCCTCCACCTGCTTGGCTTGGGGGGCAAGTCTCCCTAGGATTTTCCCTAGGGAGATCCAATCTGCTTGGCCGCCGCCCCCTAGGGGAAACCCTAGGGCGCCTCCCCCTCTCCCCTTGCCCCTATATATAGTGGAGGGGTGGGAGGGCAGCCGCACCTCTTCCCTGGCGCAGCCCTCCCTCCTCATACACCTCCTCCTCCTCCTCCGTAGTGCTTAGCGAAGCTCTGCCGGAGAACCACGAGCTCCATTGCCACCACGCCGTCGTGCTGCTGGAGTTCTCCCTCAACTTCTCCTCTCCCCTTGCTGGATCAAGAAGGAGGAGACGTCCCCGGGCTGTACGTGTGTTGAACGCGGAGGCGCCGTCCGTTCGGCGCTAGATCGGATCTTCCGCGATTTGAATCGCCGCGAGTACGACTCCATCAACCGCGTTCTTGTAACGCTTCCGCTTAGCGATCTTCAAGGGTATGAAGATGCACTCCCTCTCTCTCGTTGCTAGCATCTCCTAGATTGATCTTGGTGACACGTAGGAAAATTTTGAATTATTGCTACGTTCCCCAACAGTGGCATCATGAGCTAGGTCTATGCGTAGATTCTATGCACGAGTAGAACACAAAGTAGTTGTGGGCGATGATTTGTTCAATTTGCTTGCCGTTACTAGTCTTATCTTGATTCGGCGGCATTGTGGGATGAAGCGGCCCGGACCGACCTTACACGTACTCTTACGTGAGACAGGTTCCACCGACTGACATGCACTTGATGCATAAGGTGGCTAGCGGGTGTCTGTCTCTCCCACTTTAGTCGGATCGGATTCGATGAAGAGGGTCCTTATGAAGGGTAAATAGCAATTGGCATATCACCGTTGTGGCTTTTGCGTAGGTAAGAAACGTTCTTGCTAGAAACCCATAGCAGCCACGTAAAACATGCAACAACAATTAGAGGACGTCTAACTTGTTTTTGCAGGGTATGCTATGTGATGTGATATGGCCAAAAGGATGTGATGAATTATATATATGTGATGTATGAGATTGATCATGTTCTTGTAATAGGAATCACGACTTGCATGTCGATGAGTATGACAACCGGCAGGAGCCATAGGAGTTGTCTTAATTTATTGTATGACCTGCGTGTCAATGAAAAACGCCATGTAATTACTTTACTTTATTGCTAACCGTTAGCCATAGTAGTAGAAGTAATAGTTGGCGAGACAACTTCATGAAGACACGATGATGGAGATCATGGTGTCATGCCGGTGACGAAGGTGATCATGCCGCGCCTCGAAGATGGAGATCAAAAGGCGCAAGATGATATTGGCCATATCATGTCACTTTATGATTTGCATGTGATGTTTGTCATGTTTACATCTTATTTGCTTAGAACGACGGTAGCATAAATAAGATGATCCCTCACTAAAATTTCAAGAGATGTGTTCCCCCTAACTGTGCACCGTTGCGAAGGTTCGTTGTTTCGAAGCACCACGTGATGATCGGGTGTGATAGATTCTAACGTTCGCATACAACGGGTGTAAGCCAGATTTACACATGCGAAACACTTAGGTTGACTTGACGAGCCTAGCATGTACAGACATGGCCTCGGAACACAAGAGACCGAAAGGTCGAACATGAGTCGTATAGTAGATACGATCAACATGGAGATGTTCACCGATGATGACTAGTCCGTCTCACGTGATGATCGGACACGGCCTAGTTGACTCGGATCATGTATCACTTAGATGACTAGAGGGATGTCTATCTAAGTGGGAGTTCATTAAATAATTAGATGAACTTAGTTATCATGAACATAGTCAAAAGGTCTTTGCAAATTATGTCGTAGCTTACGCTTTAGTTCTACTGTTTAAGATATGTTCCTAGAGAAAATTTAGTTGAAAGTTGATAGTAGCAATTATGCGGACTGGGTCCGTAAACTGAGGATTGTCCTCATTGCTGCACAGAAGGCTTATGTCCTTAATGCACCGCTCGGTGTGCTGAACCTCGAGCGTCGTTTGTGGATGTTGCGAACATCTGACATACACGTTTTGATGACTACGTGATAGTTCAGTGCGTAATGCTAACGGTTTAGAATTGAGGCACCGAAGACGTTTTTGAAACGTCGCAGAACATATGAGATGTTCCAAAGACTGAAATTGGGATTTCAGACTAGTGCCCACGTCAAGAGGTATGAGACCTCTGACAAGTTTCTTAAGCCTGCAAACTAAGGGAGAAAAGCTCAACCGTTGAGCATGTGCTCAGATTGTCTGAGTACTACAATCGCTTGAATCGAGTGGGAGTTAATCTTCCAGATGAGATAGTGATGGTTCTCCAAAGTCACTGCCACCAAGCTACTAGAGCTTCGTGATGAACTATAACAAATCAGGGATAGATATGATGATCCTTGAGCTATTCGCGATGTTTGACACCACGAAAGTAGAAATCAAGTAGGAGCATCAATTGTTGATGGTTAGTAAAACCACTAGTTTCAAGAAGGGCAAGGGAAAGAAGGGATACTTCATGAAACGGCAAATCAGTTGCTGCTCTAGTGAAGAAACCCAAGGTTGAACCCAAACCCGAGACTAAGTGCTTCTGTAATGAGGGGAACGGTCACTGAAGCAGAACTACCCTAGATACTTGGTAGATGAGAAGGCAGGCAAGGTCGACAGAAGTATATTGGATATACATTATATTAATGTGTACTTTACTAGTACTCCTAGTAGCACCAGGGTATTAGATACCGGTTCGGTTGCTAAGTGTTGGTAACTCGAAATAAAAGGCTACGGAATAAACGGAGACTAGCTAAAGGTGAGATGACGATATGTGTTGGAAGTGTTTCCAAGGTTGATGTGATCAAGCATCGCATGCTCCCTCTACCATCGAGATTGGTGTTAAACCTAAATAATTGTTATTTGGTGTTTGCGTTGAGCATAGACATGATTGGATTATGTTTATCGCAATACGGTTATTCATTTAAGGAGAATAATGGTTACTCTGTCTATTTGAATAATACCTTCAATGGTCTTGCACCTAAAATGAATGGTTTATTGAATCTCGATCGTAGTGATACACATGTTCATGCCAAAAGATATAAGATAGTAATGATAGTACCACATACTTGTGGCACTGCCACTTGAGTCATATTGGTATAAAACGCATGAAGAAGCTCCATGTTGATGGATCTTTGGACTCACTCGTTTTTGAAAAGATTGAGACATGCGAACCATGTCTATTGGTATATATGCATGAAGAAACTCCATACAGATGGATCGTTTGGACTCACTTGATTTTGAATCACTTGAGACATGCAAATCATACCACATGGGCAAGATGACTGAAAGGCCTCGTTTTCAGTAAGATGGAACAAGAAAGCAACTTGTTGGAAGTAATACATTTTGATGTGTGCAGTCCAATGAGTGCTGAGGCACGCAGTGGATATCGTTATGTTCTTACTTCACAGATGATTTGAGTAGATGCTGAGTATATTTACTTGATGAAACACAAGTCTGAATTATTGAAAGGTTCAAGTAATTTCAGAGTGAAGTTGAAGATCGTCGTGACAAGAGGATAAAATGTCTGTGATATGATCATAGAGATGAATATCTGAGTTACGAGTTTGGCACACAATTAAGACATTGTGGAAATTGTTTCACAACTAATACCGCCTGGAACACCATAGTGTGATGGTGTGTCCGAACATCATAACTGCACCCTATTGGATATGGTGCATACCATGATGTCTCTTTTCGAATTACACTATCGTTTATGGGTTAGGCATTAGAGACAACCGCATTCACTTTAAATAGGGCACCACGCAATTCCGTTGAGACGACACCGTATGAACTATGGTTTAGAGAAACCTAAGCTGTCGTTTCTTAAAAGTTTGGGGCTGCGACGCTTATGTGAAAAAGTTTCAGGCTGATAAGCTCGAACCCAAAGCGGATAAATGCATCTTCATAGAATACCCAAAACAGTTGGGTATACCTCCTATTTCAGATCTGGAAGCAAAAGTGATTGTTTCTAGAAACGGGTCCTTTCTCGAGGAAAAGTTTCTCTCGAAAGAATTGAGTGGGAGGATGGTGGAGACTTGATGAGGTTATTGAACCGTCACTTCAACTAGTGTGTAGCAGGGCACAGGAAGTTGTTCCTGTGGCACCTACACCAATTGAAGTGGAAGCTTATGATAGTGATCATGAAACTTCGGATCAAGTCACTACCAAACCTCGTAGGACGACAAGGATGCGTACTACTTCAGAGTGGTACGTAATCCTGTCTTGGAAGTCATGTTGCTAGACAACAATGAACCTACGAGCTATGGAGAAGCGATGGTGGGCCCAGATTCCGACGAATGGCTCGAGGCCATAAAATCCGAGAGAGGATCCATGTATAAAACAAAGTATAGACTTTGGAAGAACTACTTGATGGTCGTAAGGCTGTTGGGTGCAGATGGATTTTAAAAGGAAGACGGACAATGATGGTAAGTGTCACCATTAAGAAAGCTCGACTTGTCGTTAAGATGTTTTCCGACAAGTTCAAGGAGTTGACTACGATGAGACTTTCTCACTCGTAGCGATGCTAAGAGTCTGTTGGAATTATATTAGCAGTTACTGCATTATTTATGAAATCTTGCAGATAGGATGTCAAAACATTGTTTCCTCGACGATTTTCTTGAGGAAAGGTTGTATGTGATACAACCAGAAGGTTTTGTCAATCCTGAAAGATGCAACAAGTATGCAAAGCTCCAGCAATCCTTCTAAGGATTGGAGTAAGCATCTCGGAGTTGGAATGTACGCTTTGATGAGATGATCAAAGATTTTGGGTTTATACAAAGTTTATGAGAAACTTGTATTTCCAAAGAAGTGAGTGGGAGCACTATAGAATTTCTGATGAGTATATGTTGTTGACATATTGTTGATCAGAAATGATGTAGAATTTCTGGAAAGCATACAGGGTTATTTGAAAAGTGTTTTTCAATGGAAAACCTGGATTAAGCTACTTGAACATTGAGCATCAAGATCTATAAGGATAGATCAAAAACGCTTAATAGTACTTTCAAATGAATACATACCGTGACAGGATTTTGAAGGAGTTCAAAATAGATCAGCAAAGAAGGAGTTCTTGGCTGTGTTACAAGGTGTGAGTATTGAGTAAGACTCAAGACCTGACCACGGCAGAAGAGAGAGAAAGGACGAAGGTCGTCCCCTATGCTTTAGACGTAGGCTCTACAGTATGCTATGCTGTGTACCGCACCTGAAGTGTGCCTTGCCATGAGTCAGTCAAGGGGTACAAGAGTGATCCAGGAATGGATCACATGACAGCGGTCGAACTTATCCTTAGTAACTAGTGGACTAAGGAATTTTCTCGATTATGGAGGTGGTAAAAGAGTTCGTCGTAAAGGGTTACGTCGATGCAAACTTTGACACTAATCCGGATGACTCTGAGTAGTAAACCGGATTCGTATAGTAGAGCAGTTATTTGGAATAGCTCCAAGTAGCGCGTGGTAGCTGCATCTACAAGATGACATAGAGATTTGTAAAGCACACACGGATCTGAAAGGTTCAGACCCGTTGACTAGTAACCTCTCTCACAAGCGAGATATGAACAAACCCCATGGGTGTTGGATTCATTACAATCACATAGTGATGTGAACTAGATTATTGACTCTAGTGCAAGTGGGAGACTGTTGGAAATATGCCCTAGAGGCAATAATAAAATGGTTATTATTGTATTTCCTTGTTCATGATAATTGTCTATTGTTCATGCTATAATTGTATTAACTGGAAACCGTAATACATGTGTGAATACATAGACCACAACATGTCCCTAGTAAGCCTCTAGTTGACTAGCTCGTTGATCAATAGATGGTTATGGTTTCCTGACCATGGACATTGGATGTCATTGATAACGGGATCACATCATTAGGAGAATGATGTGATGGACAAGACCCAATCCTAAGCATAGCACAAGATCGTGTAGTTCGTTTGCTAAGAGCTTTTCTAATGTCAAGTATCGTTTCCTTAGACCATGAGATTGTGCAACTCCCGGATACCGTAGGAATGCTTTGGGTGTACCAAACGTCACAACGTAACTGGGTGGCTATAAAGGTGCACTACAGGTATCTCCGAAAGTGTCTGTTGGGTTGGCACGAATCGAGACTGGGATTTGTCACTCCGTATGACGGAGAGGTATCTCTGGGCCCACTCGGTAATGCATCATCATAATGAGCTCAATGTGACTAAGGAGTTAGCCACGGGATCATGCGTTACGGAACGAGTAAAGAGACTTGCCGGTAACGAGATTGAACGAGGTATTGGGATACCGACGATCGAATCTCGGGCAAGTAACATACCGATAGACAAAGGGAATTGTATACGGGATTGATTGAATCCCCGACATCGTGGTTCATCCGATGAGATCATCGTGGAACATGTGGGAGCCAATATGGGTATCCAGATCCCGCTATTGGTTATTGGCCGGAGAGGTGTCTCGGTCATGTCTGCATGGTTCCCGAACCCGTAGGGTCTACACACTTAAGGTTCGGTGACGCTAGAGTTGTTATGGGAAATAGTATGTGGTTACCGAAGGTTGTTCGGAGTCCCGGATGAGATCCCGGACATCACGAGGAGTTCCGGAATGGTCCGGCGGTGAAGATCGATATATTGGACGAAGGGTATTGGAGTCCGGAAGTGTTCCGGGGGTACCAGGCTATGGCCAGCATGACCGAAAGGTGTTTCGGGAGCCCCGGCAAGTGTTGGAGGGCCTCATGGGCCAAAGGGGAAGGGGCAAACCAGCCCACTAAGGGGTGGTGCGCCCCCCACACCCTTTCCCACGTTACTTGGGGAGGTGGGGCGCCTCCACCTGGCTTGGGAGGCAAGCCTCCACCTGCTTGGCTTGGGGGCAAGTCTCCCTAGGATTTTCCCTAGGGAGATCCAATCTGCTTGGCCGCCGCCCCCTAGGGGAAACCCTAGGGCGCCTCCCCCTCTCCCCTTGCCCCTATATATAGTGGAGGGGTGGGAGGGCAGCCGCACCTCTTCCCTGGCGCAGCCCTCCCTCCTCATACACCTCCTCCTCCTCCGTAGTGCTTAGCGAAGCTGTGCCGGAGAACCACGAGCTCCATTGCCACCACGTCGTCGTGCTGCTGGAGTTCTCCCTCAACTTCTCCTCTCCCCTTGCTGGATCAAGAAGGAGGAGACTTCCCCGGGCTGTACATGTGTTGAACGCGGAGGCGCCGTCCGTTCGGCGCTAGATCGGATCTTCCGCGATTTGAATCGCCGCGGGTACGACTCCATCAACCGCGTTCTTGTAACGCTTCCGCTTAGCGATCTTCAAGGGTATGAAGATGCACTCCCTCTCTCTCGTTGCTACCATCTCCTAGATTGATCTTGGTGACACGTAGGAAAATTTTGAATTATTGCTACGTTCCCCAACATTCAGGCCCTTCTCGGAGGAAGTAACAGCCCTACGTCTCGGTGCCCGGAGGCTTGCTCGACTGGATTATGTGTGAAGTTATAGGGGGTGCGAACCCTTGTGCCAGTGGAGGGGGTGGCTTATATAGAGTGCGCCAGGACCCCAGCCAGCCCACGTTACAAGGGGTTCAATGTACATTAAGGTGAGACGTTACTGGTAACGCCAATAATAAAGACATATAAATGATCATTAAGACTATGGAGTGAACGCCTCGCCGTTGCCATCCTGAGTGACTTTAGACCTTCTGTACTCCGAGTGGTTTCTGGTATGGTCGAATGACTATATCCTGGTCGAATGGAATTGGGTTACCCGAGTGAAATTGTTGGTCGAGTGGGTTGCACTCTGAGGTGACTTCAGTCGGTGGATGCTGCTATACTTTGAATGTCTTTGTCCTTTAGGGCAGTGTTCTTGGGAATGGTGTCTAGGTCAGGCCTATTACCCTACCCTAGGTACATGTCCTCGTCATCGACCGCATGAGCACTTTTTTCACCTTAAACTGATCTGGAACCCTGCCAATGACAAAATCTAGACCAGGGAGGGTCACCGTTGTTTTCGAGAAAGGGTTGTGCATAAGGTAGCTCCGCCGCCTATCGTTGGCGTCGGTGCGGTAGAGGGCGAGCCAGCTGTCGGTGGCGCCCTATGAGCTTGGTGCTCATGTTGTCGGGGAATGGAGACCACCTGTGAAGATTGTACTACGGAAGGTTGACGAACGTGCCATCTGAGTGGACGATCTACGGTACGCCATCCTTCCATATATATGGCCTAATACGTCCTTCGAGGTAGCCTTTGACCAATAATACAATTATTAGTTTGTGAGGTGTATGATATAAAAATTACTCCCTCCATAAACTAATATAAGACGTTTAGATCACTATTTATCTAAACGTTTTTATATTAGTTTACAGAGGGAGTACATCATTAGAAGCTTCTTTCACATACGAACTTGATGATATGCTTTGTGTAACATGCATGTCATATATCACTGTGCTAACTTGTGGTCAAAGGTAACTTTGAGAAATGTATTAGGCTCTATCTTTACCTAATATTAAAGGAAGGATTGTTTCTTCACTTTTTTTCGTCTATAGTGGGACCATAATTTTTTTTTCGTCCGTCTTATTATGTCGCTATTTTCTTCGTACGTCGTCCCTGCTCCCGTTCGCTTTCGCTACATAGAGTAAAAAAATATAAAAATTTAATTGACAGGATTGAGAATTGAACACAAGATCTTAGGGGTAGGTGGTAGCCCACACCAACCAATGCACCACGCAATCAACTTGGACCTAACTAGAGAGATACTATATATATGCAGAGTATAGATGGAGACCAGACGCCCATATTCTCTATGGGCCGGCCCATCCAAACTTTTCTCCGCTTTTGAGCTGCCTATACTCAATTTTTTCACGTTTGTTACACATAAAATAATCCCACGTTGCTCCCTTACATGCAACCAAATCAGTTTATATACCATTGTTCTTTGAAATCAAAATAAGCCTCCTCAGAAACTACTAATAAAGAAAGGATCAGGCGTGGCTCCGAGGAGAAAAGAGACCCAAATATATGCATGATGCCTAATTAAAGGAGGATATCTAGAGGAAGGATTGTGGGTAAAAACAAGTGGGATAATTAAAGGAATGATGGAATAACTAAAGGAAGGATTAAGGGCACAAAGGAAGAATTGTTGTGTGAGTATAAAAGAGGGATAAAAGTAATCGAAGGATCGAGGCACACACGGCGTCTGCATCGTGAGACTTGTGTGTCTCGCCGACAGCAGCCACGCAAGTTTGCCCTGTACTCGACTATGATGCCAGAAATGTGCAGCTTCTTCCCAATCCTAAGTTGTTGCCTTCTCTGGTGCGCAAAAGCAATGGCTTTATTTTTGAACGGTATACTCCTTTGACCCCGTTTGATGTCAACAAAAACTGTTCGTAGGTGTGTGACGGGTGTTGGAAGGCTGAATGTGTGATTGTAGTGTTACTCTTATTTGGCTGTCTATCGAGAGAAATTATGCATGTCCATATTTGTCTTCGAAGCCATTTTAATGCTCAAATAACAATAACAACGTATTTTATAGTAATAAATTAGGACTTACTGATTTTTTAAAACCATTTTGATGCTTATATTCGGATTCAACCAGTAAAGAATAAATAAGCGTGAAAAAGGTATGAACTACTAAAAACAAGGGAAGACATATTTATCCTATTAACATTGTTATTAGAGAGGTAGATATATGAAACGATGTAAATTTTTCCTGTTGAGAATGATTTTTCTAAGAATGATTATTGATACTTTTGAATATTTTCAGTTTTGTTGAAGTGGCGAACCTTTTCTGAGGAGATTGGAAGGAAAGGGGGTTTATGTCTCAGGAAGAGGACATGGGCGAGGTGCACTTCTTGGGCATATGAGGGGACCGACGCGGACGGTCTAGAAGCTTCGACGCCCATCGTGGAGGTATAGTTGGCAACGTAGCTAAGCGCCCCCTCCCCTCAACTGCTAGATTCCCCTCTCATCCAACCGCAGGTGCAATGTGCCTCCTTTTCTTGTCATGATTGGGTGCTAAAATTTATTTGACTTGACCATACCCTAAGGAGTCATGTGGGGATATGTTCGGACACACTACGAACAGGTCGACATCACGGTCACTGCCAGCGAGGAAAGAACTGAGGGTAACCTGTGGTAGGTGGGGCACCATGTTGAAATAGAGGAAGGAAAGGAGGATAATGAGCCTTGCTTATTCGACTATGTGTGTATGATAAAAAAAATCTCATGAAAGGAGGAAGTAGTTGCGTACGGGCGTGCTCGCGCATGGCCGAGTGCCACAAGAGGCAGACTGCGCGGAAGCGGGGCACGGTCGGCCGAGAGAGGGAGGAGGGCGATGACCCGGGCGAAGATGTCCTGCGGGAGGTCGGCCAACGGAGAACGCTGGGAAGTCGACGCCGCCATGGCCATGGCCATGGATAGGTCAAGTCGATCGTGCAATCGATGCACAAACTTGTGTCGTGTACCTAGCGTGTCGTATATAGTAGAGCCGTTGTGGAGCTGTAGGAATCGGAGAGGAGATCTGATCCACGTGGGGACACCGTGGAGCAGGACTTGGACAATTGGGTCCCTCAGAGTGAACGCTTGTGTTGGGTCCACATGGCATCGTTGGCTGGCAGAAACCACAGCCGAAAACTTTCAAAGTTTCGGTGCTTTCTTTGCCTGCCTGTTTTTAGGTGAGTTCGGACTCCGTACCACAGCAAAGCAGCAGATCGGTCGTTCGTTCTCATATACTTCCTCCGTCTTAAAATAAGTGACTAAATCTTAGTACAATTTTGTATTAAAATTAATACTATTTTGAGACGAAGGGAGTATATGAGAAAAAAAAAAAGCAGATCGGCCGATCGTATTGGTTCATCCATGAAGTCGAGCTCGTGTCCTACTTCCGGGGACAACTTCCTGCCCGAGCTGCTAGGACAGATCATCGCCCGCCTCCCCTTGCCCAACGACCGAGCCCGCTTCCATGCCGTGTGACGTTCATGGCACTTGGCCGTGTGCCACCACGATCCCCCGCGGCAGCTGCCGTGGATCATCTACTCGGACAGCACCTTCGTCATGTTTCCTAATCGCGTTATGCATCGTGGGCTACCCTTCCCCGCAAACACGACCTCCATCTGCGCTACTGATAGCACATGGCTCGCCTTCTACCGCACCAACACCAAGGACGAATGACGCAGCTACCTCTTGCATAATCCTTTCACCGAGACAACAATGCCGCTCCCCAGGCTAGACTACGTCAGCAATGATGTCTTTATTTCTTCGAGATCCGAAAGGTACTCATGCGGTCCACCGAGGACGATATTGTTGCCGTCACAACCAACAACTGGAACTGCCCGGTCATCTTGTGTCGCCCTGGGAGACCCGGAGCGTGGGTGAGTGGACGGAGGGAGAAGCCATACGCATATGTTTTTGATATCGTGTTCCATAAAGACGGTCTCTACGGGATCACCTGAGCGCAATGATCTCGTCGTGATGGATCCTAATGAGGATGAAAACGACATCCCCATTGTTACCGTCTGATGAGGAGGAGGAGGTGGAAGAGTATGAAGAAGAGGGAGAGAAGAAGGAGAAGAAGGAAGGAGAAGAAGGAGAAGAAGGAGGGAGAAGAAGAAGAAGAAGAAGGAGAAGAAGAAGAAGAGAAGGAGAAGGAGAAGAAGGAGAAGGAGAAGGAGAAGAAGGAGAAGGAGAAGGAGAAGGAGAAGGAGAAGAAGAAGAAGAAGAAGAAGAAGGAGGAGGAGGAGGAGGAGAAGAAGAAGAAGAAGAAGGAGAAGAAGGAGAAGCAACAGCAGAAGCAGCAAAAGCAGCAGAATACTATGCAGATTGGAGCTCAAGGGCAAGCGTCAACAATGGTGATGGGAAGGTACTTGATGGCATGGAGCTGGCCGGTTTCCGTTGTGACGGCCAACAGAAACCAGGGGATGGGACTGAGACCAGCAGATATCTGTTTGAGTCCAATGGCAAGCTGCTTCTAGTAAAATGGCAACAATACCACCCGGCCACTCCCCCGACTATACTCTTCAGGTTGAGGTCCTAGAGGCGAACATGGACGCAAGGATGTGGATTCTAGTAAGTGTGGCTGTATCAGGCATGTTCTTCGTAAGCAGTCGTTGCTCAAAACATGTTTCTACATCCGAAGTGGCAAAGAAAGGATTCAAGTGTCACTTTGTAGATGAACATGACGTGGCCGTCAATCTGGTTTTTCCCACACAAAAATAGTTGTATGACATTAAATAGTTTTTCTTTCTTTTTCTGGTTGAACTTCTCTTTTTTGAGGTAGCTCAACATAGTATATGTTTTTTTTCTTGTTCCCAACAAAAGATTTGTGTTAAAATTGAGAATTGAGATATTAATAGGGCCTGTCCGCACCCTCGTTTTCTTCATGGCAAGAGACGCGAATGGACCTTTTTTCCCGTAGCGACATAAGTGTTGGGGATCAACAATGACAAGCCGTCTTCTAGTCATAGTGAGATCCATGAATTCGTCTTGATCCGTGGCATTGAGATTCGTGCAATGACCGCATCCGTGGTGCCTCCCCCTTCTCGCCGTACTCGATGCCAAACGTTGGTCGACCATGAACATGGGTCGGGGCACCGTGCCTCCATGGTCTTCCTGCCCTTGCACTGGACGCAGCCGCCATGCTTGTGCCACGTCGACGAGACGAGGCAAAACAACAATTACCAATTAGGCAATCACCAAGTCGTCCTTGTACTCTAGGATTGTGTCACTTTTTTTTTAGAACACGGTCGCAGGCGCTCAAATATACGCGCATACACTCATTTCTATGAATACATACACCGACCCTATGCTCATCGCACCTCCGAGAGACCGAGCCGACATATCATCATAAGAAAGATTGACGTAGTCACCACAGACGTCTCGTAGTTGACGGGAACGTGTCATCCTACCGAACGCGCATCACCGGAAATCCTGAAATAAATCAAGGAATAATCCGAGCACCATGATTTGAACCCTAATGGTCTGGGGATACCACTATCCTCATGACCATCCAACCACAGCTCAGTTCATGAGGACTGCATCACTTAACTTGTGGATGATGCTACCTGCATGCAACAATCACCAAGGAAAAACCAAGTTAAATTTTCACGTTAATTAATTCAAGTGTTTTCAAAAAAAATTAAAAAAGTTCAAGTGAGCGAAAAGAAAAACGCATACGGGCAGCGCGCATGCAGTGTGCCGCTGACCCCTTGCAAGCATGTCTTGTGCCTTTTTTTGCTCGATGTGAAAGCCGTTGAATATTCTCACACAAAATAAAAAAAATCGTGATATAGTATAGTAGGCTGTTTCTTTCGCCACCAGGAGCAGTAGTTATCTGGTACGGGACGCGGCTAATCTGCACTCGAGCTCAAATGAGCTCGGGTGAACAGTAAAATCAAAAAAAATTTAAAAAATTCCAATTTTTTTTAGAGAAACATTGACAAAAGTTCTAAGTGCCTGCAAAAATTCGTCATGAAATCATATTCCTAGAAGGCGTGGCAAAAAAACAAAAACAGTACTCTGAAAAAAGCTACTTTCAAACGCATTTTGAAGCACTGAATTTGTTTTTTTTGCCACGCCTTACAGGAATGTGATTTCATGATGAATTTTTGCAGGCACTTAGAACTTTTGTCAATGTTTCTCTCAAAAAAATGGAAATTTTTGAATTTTTTTATATTTTTTTTGGATTTTACTGTTCATGCGGGAGCATATGAGCTCGGGTGCAGAATGGACTTTTCGTCTGGTACGATGTTATCCTAGGTGTATATAATTTGCCTTCCGGGAGAGTAGCCAGGAGATCAACGCGTGGTATGCAGCATTGGGTGGAGGATTGGAATCGGATCCATGGGGAAGTCGCCGTGCTGCGACAAGGCGAGGGTGAAGCGGGGGGCGTGGTCGCGGGAGGAGGACGCCATCCTCACCACCTTCGTCGCCAGGTTCGCCAACGCCGGCAACTGGACCACGCTGCCGCATAAGGCAGGGCTTCGCCGCTGCGGCAAGAGCTGCCGCCTACGCTGGGAGTGAATTGCAAAAAACATCGACACTTCAGGCTAGGGTTGCAGAAACCACACATCTACGGAATTGTGCCAAAAATCACTAATTTTTTGTCTAATTTTTTGCAAAAAACACTAGTTGACGGCTTAGATCGTTTTGAGCATGATTATGACAGATGGGTCACGTAAATGATGATGTGGCGTAACGGTTAAGTTAGACGCCATTAGATGAGGAGTTTTCTAGACTTACAAAACAGACACTATAATTTTACAAAGATCCCCTTAGTCAAAAATCAAAAAAAGCAATCAGCTCCTTGATTTGTCTACCCCGAGCAGGCGAGCAGAGCAGCATTACCCCGGCCGGCCATGGTTCTTGTCGCCGGCGAGGGGGCGCGCGGCGCCGCTTGCCTCCATGGCCGAAGCCGCCGCAAGCTCCCGCCTGGGTCGCCGCCGCAGATGAGCCACAACAGCAGGGGGTTGATGACCTCGTCTGGGTCGTGCGGCGGGGCGTGCTCGAGGGTCGTGCGCCGGCAGACAGGGGTGGCCCCAGGGTCGTCCGCAGGCGGACATGGACGTCGCCAGGTGGTGCGCCGGTGGACAGGGGCGGCCCCGGGGTCGTGCGCCGGCAGACAGGGGCGGCCCATCTCCCGTGATGCAGGTCGGGCGGCGCCGGAGAGGGATGGGCATGGGGCGACACCTGAGAGGGACGGGCGTGGGGCGGCGTCGGAGAGGGACAAGCATGGGGTGGCGCCTGAGAGGGACCGGCGTGGAGCGGCGTCGGAGAGGGACGGGCATGGGGCGGCGCTGGCCTCCCTCTTCGCAACGGCCTCCCTCGCCTGATATGCTTGGCGACGGCGGCGGATCTAGCTTGAAGACGGCGGCAGGCCGGGGAGGGAGGGGCGGCGGCGTTAGCAGGGCATGCCGCCGGCGGCGGGAGGAGTTCATACATCGGCTGAGCAGAGAGCAGAGTTTGGGGGGGTTTTGGCAAAAAAAAAAAGCATCTAACGACGTTCATCTCGAACCGTTACGCCACGTCAACAAAAGTGGGCTCCACATGTCATAATCATCATTAAATGGGCTAAAGCAGTCAACTAGTGTTTTTTTCAAAAAATTAGACAAAAAATTAGTGGTTTTTGGCACAATTCCATAGATGTGTGGTTCTGTAACCCTAGCCTGACGTGTCGATGTTTTTTGCAATTCACTCCCTACGCTGGCTCAACTACCTCCGCCCGGCGCTCCGGCGCGGCGGCTTCACCGAGGAGGAGGACGGCCTCATACTGTCCCTCTACGGCCACATCGGAAGCAAGTAGATATACATGCATCGGTTACGTGCGTCTGAATCTTTCTTATAACTGAACCATCGCCGCTAGGTACTTACTACTACTTCCGTGGTTGTTTGCGTTGCAATTGAAACCCGGCCAGGTGGTCGGCGATCGCGGCGAAGCTCCCCGGCCGGACGGACAACGACGTCAAGAACCACTGGAGCACCAAGCTCAAGAAGAGGCACGTGATGCTGATGAGCACTGCGGCGGCGCCATCGACTCCTCCAGCCGGAGTTGCTCCCCCGGCCACTCCTCCTCCCGCGCTTGTCGATCTCGAAGCGGCCCTCGCCACGGTCGACGACGGCGGGGAGCTCACGTGCGAAGCGGAGCAGCTCTACGCCGAGCTCATGGGGCTCATCGAGCAGCAGCCCACGGGCCACGGCCAGCAGCGCAGTCTGTTATAGCTACCGCTCAAAACCTCTCGATTCAGCGCAACCAGCGGAACACGATGAACATACGATGTTGTTTTTGCGCCGCCGTCTTTCTGTTTCGTCTCCTTTTTTATTATTATAAAAGGAAAAAGGAGAGGAGGTTTTGTGTCGAGCACAAAAAGGACGACGGTGCATGCAGTCAAAGGGAAGGAAGCATTTCCTGCATGCTCGCGTCACAAGTCCATTAACGTGCACTCTCACTAATAGAAAAACGGCCATTTATCCCGGGTCGTAAGTCCCATTTGTCCCGGTTTTTTAACCGGGACTAAAAAATCGTTACTAAAGCCCTAGGCGTCCCTCGTACTTACACTCGCTTTTTAGGCATCCCTCGTGTCGCCCCCGCCCTGGGCAACTCGGGGGCCTCCAACCCTAGGCACCGCCGCCGCCCTCTCCTTCTCCCCTCCTCGCGTCGCCGCCGGGTGAAGACGGCGGCGGCGGGGGGACTCCCTCTCCCGACTCCCCTTCCTCCGCGGGTGGCGGATCTAGGTGGCAGGCGACGGTGTCCTGCGGCGCTCGCGGTTTGGCGCGAGGTGGCAGGCCTCGGCGAGCGGTGGCGGGGCGCGGGGCACGCGGCGGCGAGCCTCGGCAGGCAGTGGCGGCTGCGCGCGGGGCTGACTCCAGGGCGGCGGCGCGGGCATGGATGCATCGCGGATCTGACCCTGTGGGCGTGGCCTCGGCCTCCCCTGCTCGACCGGCGGGTCTCGGTGGGGGGGCTTCTCCCTGCTGAGATCTGGCTTGCAGGATCTTCCAGATCCCGGCAAGGATGGCGGCGACCCGTGCACGAGAGATGGAGGTCTTCGATCAGATTTGGATGAAAACCTGCTATTGGCTATTGCCAAGGCCGGCGATGGCGACGCTGTCTGCGTCGTTCCCTTCCTGAAGGCATCGCCGTGAAGTTCAAGGCCACTCTCTGCTACCTCCGGGGGAAACCCTAGATCAGTAGATCGGATGACGGCGGCTCTCTGGTGTCGATTCCCCCCTGGGGGCGTCATTCTTGGAGGTGCACACGGGCTCGAGGGACTAGAGGATGGCGACTTTGGTGGAGCGGTGCTTCATCTTACACATTGATGGTGGCGGATCTCGGCGGCATGATGCTGTGGAGATTCGGCGTCTGATGCGCGGAGATGGACTCGTGCAGGAGGAGGAAGCTGTCTGGCGTCATGGGGACGTCGATAGCGGAGTGGCCAGACAAGGTAGAAGCCTCAATATGATCTGAAGACGGACCTGTGGAAGATGGCGGCGACGACACACGAGTGCGTCTGACCGGATTGTGCCCCAGACCCGGCATGTGGCTCGGCTGGGGCCTCCGGCTTTTGATGTTAGGCTTAGGTGAGTGGTTAGGGTAGTGGCCCAGCCAGCACCCCTTCATCATATGGGTAGGAGTAATGGCATATGTTGTCAAGATGGTGGATTCAGGTATATTGTTTGTAGTACTTTGTAAGGTCCTCGAGAATAATCAATAAAGTGGCCGTATGCATCTCCCAGATGCAGAGGCCGGGGGTCATCCTCCTTTTCTAGGAAAAAACTAAAGCCCTAGGCTTTTAGTCTCGGTTCTTACACGAACCGGGACAGATGGGCCTCCATGTGGCCGGTGAGGCGAGCCCAGGCAGGAGGGCCTTTAGTTCCGGTTGGTGGCACCAACCGGGACCAATAGGCATCCACGCGTCAGCAGCTGGCAAGAGCTGAGGTTCTTGTTTTTTTCTGAAAGAGGGTGGTTTAGGGGGTAATTTAAGGTGTGTTAGCTAGCTAATAGAGAGAAGTGTCCTCTCTTATCTCCGTGCTTGGTTTACCAATGCTACTGCTATGCCTAAACATGGCTTAGATTAAAGTGAAGGCAACATGTGGTGCATGTGGAAAGTAATACTAATCCTAACTTGATCAAGTTTGGATTAGTACTACTTTCGACATGCACCACATGCATGTTGCCTTCACTTCAATCCAATCCATGTTCATTTCACCCATTGATATATAATAACTCTTCATGCTCGCATCATGCATCATCATAATAATAAGTCCTACTAATCATCATCACGCAACTTCTACTCGTTATTAATAACAAGTCATACGATCATCATCCTCATAGTCATCGAACCAACCTGACTTAATTGTTCTTAGCACATGATCATCAGTATTATGTAGGACCTAAATACCCTCTTTAAGGTAAAATAGCATAAAACAATATAGACCCTGACTCTCCATTATGAAGAATGGAGATCATCCTGTCTCCAATTCTTGCGCTTTGCTTCCTTTTGCTTCCAAGAACCTCCTTACGACTGTCCATACATTTTTTTTCCATTCCTTGATTTTCATGTCTCCACTTCTTTTAGAAATCCGGTATGGACAGTTGAGATTCGTAGGATGACCTGGATGTATGTTCAAAACATCAAGGCGACCACTCTGATACATCAGATGAGGCACACAATCATTCGGCATTTTGTGTTGAAAAACATATAGTAATAACTTCGTAGTTAGCAATGTAGTTAAGTTTTAAAAGAATTTATGCAAAAGATGCACAGATGTCGTAATACTAAAAAATCTTACCATGGCATCTCCATGGATGTTACCGTAGTTCAACACGTGCACTAGTGGCACGTATTGACCATAATGTGGAGGAGTTTTACAATAGATATTGTAATTCTCAAGATCAGTACAAAATGTGACCAGATGATTTTTCTCCTTATAAGTTAACTCAGAGCCATCGGTGTAGTAGGTTCTGTCTACCATGTTCCGCACATTGTTTGAACAATGAAAATAAGCTGTCAATGGAAATAAGCTGTCAACTATTTTGAAATGAACAATATAAATTAGTTAATAAATATGTTTGAGAAACTCACATAGCGGTAGAATTGGAGGCGTATCAACCAGGACCCAAATGTCCATATTGTCTTGCTCGATTTCAGGATCACCAAGATCCATGGTGACAAGCATATCCTCATGAAAACCATACATCTTGCAAAGTGCTTCCCATTTTTTGCAACCAAAATGGGTTACGCTCTCAGAATTGTACAGTTTTACTTCGAAATCCATACCATGATGGGTCCTTAGGTGAATTTTCTTTGTTTCCATCCTTTCATGGTCTTCAAAACCCATCCTCTCCAAGACATAGCGTCTTGCATGGCATGGGATAAGCTAGTCGAATTGTAAAAGATGAAAATTACACGTTGAAATAGTTGAAGTCGTGCTTAATTACGAAAAAAACACTTGTAGTCGTTGCGCACCGTTTCAACATCGAAGGTCTCCTCGAGCTTAATGCTGAAGCGCCGATCTTCGTCTAGGTGAGGCCTGTCGCACAGACCTCGGTCGTCGTGGCACCAGCCGCACTCCCCCGGGAGACTTTCGTCGTCCAAGTACGACATTTCCTATGTTCATAATTCAAATATTAAACTTGTACAATTAAATATATGTACTAAAAAACCTAAATTAGATCATTATTATTCATCACGGGCTGACTATCAGTCTGTCGAGTCTTTTCTTGAAAACTCTCAGCTCACGTGGTGTACATATTCGACCGTCGGTGATGGTAGCTCCTCCTTTCATTCCCGAGTGCATTACACCAAGTTTTCTAGCACACGGGAATGAAGGAGAAGCTACCCCACGACAACAGTCGGAATTCTTCGTCCTCTCATATATATATGGTGGAGACTCTCCCTCACTGATTCCTCTCTGACATTTGCGACCGTCGGTGATGGTAGCTCCTCCTTTCGTTCCCGAGTGCATTACACCAAATTGTCTAGCACACGGGAACGAAGGAGAAGCTACCCCACGACAACAGTCGGGATTCTTCGTCCTCTCATATACGGTGGCGACTCGACAGACTTAAAGTCAACCTGAAATATCGTTTAATTATCTTTCTAAAAAAGGACATATCGAGTGCCTGAAATTTGCCAGAACGGAAATATACATGTTTTTATCTACATCATATGAGCGTTCAAACTTGATGGCCATTACATTTCAATGGTTCAAAATATGAGCAAAAACATTTCAAAATATCTTATAGGACTCATATTGACATGGAGATTTGGCTGGTCTCACCTCGAGGTCGGAGGGGGGTCGGTGACGGGGACGACGGTGGGGATGATGGAGGGGCTCCTAGATTTCTGCAAAAACAAAAACCCTATAAGCTATCAACTAATCAAATGCATACGCCTTGCATAGTGCTCTCCAATTTTAACATTCAAAGTAGGAGTACGTTTTCCAATTTGAGCATTCAATAAGCAAAACCAAATCGTAAAATAAAGTAGTATTCAAATTAGCATGCATTCAATTATAAGTAAAACTACATCATCTCTTGCGTCCGTACATCGTCGAATATTATCACTAATACACCTCGAATACTATCATACATATAGCATCGCTAATACAGCTAGAACCGTAGCGCCCGACGGGTATCGGCGCGGGCGGTGGACGGGTATCAGCTCCATACCATCACAGGATCATAGCTCCCGTGAGATCCCTGAAGAACCTGCCAGGTATTGTCGAACCTGCCCTCCAACGCAACCATGTAGCGACGGACGTGCTCATCCTCCTCGCTGACACGATGACGTACCACCTCCGCGGTGTCCCGAAGCCTCGGCACCGTCACTGGCCCACGCGACCACCACCAAACAAGGATCGGGTCAACGACGGGCTGGCTCCTCACCAACCTACGCCCCTCGGAAGGTAGCACCTCCCAATACCAGCCCGGCGGAGCCCAGTCCCGGACATGGCCCCTCTAATCAAGCCGGCCTCCTCCGCCGAGTCGACGACGAGGATGCGGGATAGGCATCATCCACGTCGATGCGGGAATAATTGCTTGAACAAAAAAATAAACTAGTTCTATTAATTTTCTTGCTAAAAATAAACTACTTCTATAGTAAAATAAAGTAGTTTTATTAAATTAACTAGTTCAACTACTAAGCACTTACTACAAATAAAATAAAGGTAGTACTTACTAAAAATAAACTACTTCTATAGTAAAATAAAGTAGTTTTATTAAATCAACTAGTTCAACTACTAAGCACTTACTATAAATAAAATAAAGTAGTACTTACTAAAAATAAACTACTTCTATAGTAAAATAAAGTAGTTTTATTAAATCAACTATCCTAAAATGCACTAACAGTAGAACTAATAACCTAAAATGCACTAAATCAACTAACCTTAAATGTAACTTTTGCAACACAATTTTTTTCTAAATATGCACATATATATACATAAATTGACAAAAAAAATCTATGACCAAAAAAATCATACATCAATGCATACATATCCATGGATCATACATACATCTGCATATATATACATATACATACAACATCCATATATACAGAAATCAATGAATTACAAAAAAAGTGTATGAAAAAAAAAACCAAAGAGCAGGCCGGGGCGACGACCCGCGGCAAAGCAGAGCAGGCCGGGGCGGTGGCGACGGCGCGCGGCAAGCAGAGCAGGTAGGGGCGGCGGCGCAGGGGAAGGGAGGGGGCTCACTGGGCGGCGACGACGAGGCGTGGCAGAGGGTGGCGACGGCGAGGTCGGGGCAGAGGGCGGCCACGTCGGGGCAGGGGTGGCGCGGGGCGGCGACGGCGTCGGGGCGGCGTGGGACGGCGTCGGAGGGGTGCGGGACGGCGCGCGGCGACGACGGCGACGGCGAGGCAGCCTGGCGGCGTCGTCGGGGCGGGATCGAAGAACTGAAAAAAAAATCACAAGTGTTGATTATATAGACAGAACATTGGTCCCGGGTCGTGCCACCAACCGGGACCAATGCCACCTTTAGTCCCGGTTGGTGCCACCAACCGAGACCAAAGGCCTCTTTTCAGCAGCCCAAAGGGCGGGAAGCAGAGGCCTTTGGTCCCGGTTGGTGGCACCAACCGGGACTAAAAGGTGGGCATTGGTTCCGGTTGGTACCATGAACCGGTACCAATGCATACCTAGTCCCGGTTGGTGGCACCAACCGGGACTAAAGTCCTTGTGCTGCCCGCGTCGCGGCACGAAAGTTTAGTCCCACCTCGCTAGTTGAGGGAGCTCGAGAGTGGTTTGTAAGCCCCACTCCCGCTGTCATCTCGAGCTCCTCTCAAATGCACGCTTTCGGGCCTAGACACACTGTATCTGCCTATGGGCCTACTGGGCCTTCTGCGGGCCTGAATCCTGGCCCATGGGTGGGTTTCTAGTCGTATTGAGGCCGTGGTGGCCTAGTAGGCGGCATTTTTTTTATTTTTTTCCCATTTTTTGTTTTCTTTGTTTTCTTTGTTGCTTTATTTTCTTTATTTTTTTCTACTTACAACAAAATACTTACTGTTGCTATTTTTATTTATTTTATTAAGGTTTATTTATTTTATTTTATTTAATCTAGCATCTACTCCAACCTCTTTTCCACTTCTTTTGTTTTTCCTGTGGCATCAAATACTCTGTGCTAATCCTATGGGATTCAAGTGGGCATGCCACTTCAATCCTTTATTTTTCCTATTCCCGCAGCTTCAAACTGATGTACGACTGATATGCCTTTGCAAAGTTTAGGGTAGATATAGGGAAAAGAAGCATCAGATTTCAGTATATGCACATGTTAAATATGTTAGGGTTTTACCTGCTATTTTTCTTTTTGATGCACATATAAGTCGATGCCTATTAACTGATTCATGAGATGATTCGCCAATGTGGCCAAATAAGTTATTTCCATTCTTAATTTTATTTTGTTTTATTTTGTTTCTACATATTTATTTTATGCTTTCTTTTTGTATTTATTTTTTTATTTTTTTTCTACTTTCAACAAAATACTTTCTTTTTGTTTTCTTTTTTGCTTTTTGTATTTATTTTATGAAAATTCTTTTTGCTTTTAATGTTTTGAATAGAAAATTCTTTGATAATTTTAGTTGCATAAATTCTATATAATTTTAGTTTCAATAATACTAGAGGTTTATAAAATCTTTTTAGTTGATTCCTTTAGTACTAGTTCTAAGGCTGTTACAAAGGCATTTTATTTGGTACCGGTTCTAAGGCTGGGGCCCCACGAGCACCTTTAGTACCGGTTCATGGCATGAACCGGCAAAAGAGTTTTTTAGTTGATTCTTTCTGCAGCTGTTTTTTAGTCCCATCTCGCCACGCGAGATGCAGTCGCAGCGGTTTATAAGCCCTGAGTGCAGAGACGATGAAGGAGAGGCGCAATGCTCACCTGCACGTTGCTTAGCTTCAGGCCTTGAGGAAGCGGTGTAGACTGCACAGAGCTATCAGGGTTTCGGACGAAAACTACACATAGCTCCGTGCAGTCTACACTATTTCCTCAAGGCCTGAAGCTAAGAAACGTGCAGGTGAGCATTGCGCCTCTCTTTTATTTTTAATAACTTACTACAACTCCGGACTTCTTGTGTGTTCAAAATGCAACATTCGAGATATCAGGGTTTCATACGGAAACTCGTCTGTTACAATAGGCATTTCAAATGAATTACGAAAAGGTTGAAAGTTGGCATGGTATCATCATAATATTTGTGGAGAGAAAGTCTTCACTTTTTCTTCGCTTGTGTCCTTTGCTTATTGCGCCGTAACCATGGATAATCTTCATCGTTTATCAGGATGCTTGGGTCAGCCTTGACTTTGAAGGGAGGAATTTCATGAAACTTTTCATAATCTTCGGACATGTCTGTCTTGCCCTCCACTCCCACGATGTCCCTTTTTCCTGAAAGAACTATGTGGTGCTTTGGCTCATCGTATGATGTATTCGCTTCCTTATCTTTTCTTTTTCTCGGTTTGGTAGACATGTCCTTCACATAGATAACCTGTGCCACATCATTTGCTAGGACGAATGGTTCATCAGTGTACCCAAGATTGTTCAGATCCACTGTTGTCATTCCGTACTATGGGTCTACCTATACCCTACCTCCTGACAGATTGACCCATTTGCACTTCAACAAAGGGACCTTAAAATCATGTCCGTAGTCAAGTTCCCATATGTCCACTATGTAACCATAATATGTGTCCTTTCCCCTCTTGGTTGCTGCATCAAAGCGGACACCGTTGTTTTGGTTGGTGCTCTTTTGATCTTGGGCGATCGTGTAAAATGTATTCTCATTTATCTCGTATCCTTTTTAAGTCAGTACAGTCAAAGATGGTCCCCTGGACAACGAGTATAGCTCATCACAAACAGTGTTGTCACCTCTGAGACGTGTTTCCAACCAACTGCTGAAAGTCTTGATCTGTTCACATGTAATCCAGTCGTCACACTGCTCCAGGTGTTTGGAGCGCAGACTGTTCTTGTGTTCATCGACATACGGGGTCACCAAGGTAGAGTTCTGTAGGACTGTGTAGTGTGCTTGAGACCAAGAATGCCCGTCCCTGCATATTATTGAGTCTCCTCCAAGCGTGCCTTTTCCAGTCTGTCTCCCCTCATACCGCGATTTAGGGAGACCTATCTTCTTAAGGCCAGGAATGAAGTCAACACAAAACCCAATGACATCCTCTGTTTGATGGCCCATGGAAATGCTTCCTTCTGGCCTAGCGTGGTTACGGACATATTTCTTTAGGACTCCCATGAACCTCTCAAAGGGGAACATATTGTGTAGAAATACGGGCCTCAGAATGACAATCTCGTCGACTAGATGAACTAGGACGTGCGTCATGATATTAAAGAAGGATGGTGGGAACACCAGCTCAAAACTGACAAGACATTGCGCCACATCACTCCTTAGCCTTGGTATGATTTCTGGATCGATCACCTTCTGAGAGATTGCATTGAGGAATGCACATAGCTTCACAATGGCTAATAGGACGTTTTCCGGTAGAAGCCCCCTCAATGCAACCAGAAGCAGTTGCATCATAATCAGATGGCAGTCATGAGACTTTAGGTTCTGGAACTTTTTCTCTGGCATATTTATTATTCCCTTTATATTCGACGAGAAGCCAGTCGGGACTTTCATACTGAGCAGGCATTCAAAGAAGATTTCCTTCTCTTCTTTGGTAAGAGCATAGCTGGCAGGACCTTCATACTGCTTTGGAGGCATGCCGTCTTTTTCGTGCAAACGTTGCAGGTCCTCCCGTGCCTCAGGTGTATCTTTTGTCTTCCCATACACGCCCAAGAAGCCTAGCAGGTTCACGCAAAGGTTCTTCGTCACGTGCATCGCGTCGATTGAAGAGCGGACCTCTAGGTCTTTCCAGTAGGGTAGGTCCCAAAATATAGATTTCTTCTTCCACATGGGTGCGCATCCCTCAGCGTCATTCGGAACAGCTAGTCCGTCGGGACCCTTTCCAAAGATTACGTGTAAATCATTGACCATAGCAAGTACGTGATCACCGGTATGCATGGCGGGCTTCTTCCGGTGATCTGCCTCGCCTTTGAAATGCTTGCCTTTCTTTCGACATTGATGGTTGGTCGGAAGAAATCGACGATGACCCAGGTACACATTCTTCCTGCATTTGTCCAGGTATATACATTCGGTGTCAGCTAAACACTGTGTGCATGCGTGCTATCCCTTGTTTGTCTGTCCTGAAAGGTTACTGAGAGCGGGCCAACCGTTAATGGTTACAAACAGCAACGCGTGCAGGTTAAATTCCTCCTGTTTGTGCTCATCCCACACACGTACACCGTTTCCATTCCACAGTTGTAAAAGTTCTTCAACTAATGGCCTTAGGTACACATCAATGTCGTTGCCGGGTTGCTTAGGGCCTTGTATGAGAATTGGCATCATAATGAACTTCTGCTTCATGCACATCCAAGGAGGAAGGTTATACATACATAGAGTCACGGGCCAGGTGTTGTGATTGCTGCTCTGCTCCCCGAAAGGATTAATGCCATCCGCGCTTAAACCAAACCATACGTTCCTTGGGTCACCTGCAAACTCAGCCCAGTACTTTCTCTCGATTTTTCTCCACTGTGTGCTCTCAACTTCCCGTCTTTCTTATGGCCCTCTCTGTGCAATCGCGTCAACTTGGAATGCTCTTCGTTTCTGAACAGACGTTTCAACCGTGGTATTATAGGAGCATACCACATCACCTTCGCAGGAACCCTCTTCCTGGGGGGCTCGCCGTCAACATCACCAGGGTCATCTTGTCTGATCTTATACCGCAATGCACCGCATACCGGGCATGCGTTCAAATCCTCGTACGCACCGCGGTAGAGGATGCAGTCATTAGGGCATGCATGTATCTTCTGCACCTCCAATCCTAGAGGGCATACGACCTTCTTTGCTGCGTACGTACTGTCGGGCAATTCGTTATCCTTTGGAAGCTTCTTCTTCAATATTTTCAGTAGCTTCTCAAATCCTTTATCAGGCACAGCATTCTCTGCCTTCCACTGCAGCAATTCCAGTACGGTACCGAGCTTTGTGTTGCCATCTTCGCAATTGGGGTACAACCCTTTTTTATGATCCTCTAACATGCGATCGAACTTCAGCTTCTCCTTTTGACTTCCGCACTGTGTCCTTGCATCAACAATGACCTGGCGGAGATCATCATCATCGGGCACATCGTCTGGTTCCTGATCTTGATCTTCAGCAGCTTCCCCTATTGCAGCATCACCATATTCAGGGGGCACATAGTTGTCATCGTCCTCTTCTTCATCGCTGTCTTCCATCATAACCCCTATTTCTGAAGGAAATATGCCCTAGAATTGTATTAACCGGAAACATAATACATGTGTGAATACATAGACAAACATAGTGTCACTAGTATGCCTCTACTTGACTAGCTCGTTAATTGAAGATGGTTGAGTTTCCTAGCCATGGACATGAGTTGTCATTTGATTAACGGGATCACATCATTAGGAGAATGATGTGATTGACTTGACCCATTCCGTTAGCTTAGCACTTGATCATTTAGTATGTTGCTATTGCTTTCTTCATGACTTATACATGTTCCTATGACTATGAGATTATGCAACTCCCGTTTACCGGAGGAACACTTTGTGTGCTACCAAACATCACAACGTAACTGGGTGATTATAAAGGTGCTCTACAGGTGTCTCCGAAGGTACTTGTTGAGTTGGCGTATTTCGAGATTAGGATTTGTCACTCCGATTGTCGGAGAGGTATCTCTGGGCCCTCTCGGTAATGCACATCACTATAAAGCCTTGCAAGCAATGTGACTAATGAGTTAGTTGCGAGATGATGCATTACGGAACGATTAAAGAGACTTGCCGGTAACGAGATTGAACTAGGTATTGAGATACCGACGATCGAATCTCGGGCAAGTAACATACCGATGACAAAGGGAACAACGTATGTTGTTATGCGGTTTGACCGATAAAGATCTTCGTAGAATATGTAGGAGCCAATATGAGCATCCAGGTTCCGCTATTGGTTATTGACCGGAGACGTGTTTCGGTCATGTCTACATATTTCTCGAACCCGTAGGGTCCGCACGCTTAAAGTTTGGTGATGATCGGTATTATGAGTTTTTGTGTTTTGATGTACCGAAGGTAGTTCGAAGTCCCGGATATGATCACGGACATGATGAGGAGTCTTGAAATGGTCGAGACATAAATATCGATATATTGGACGACTATGTTCGGACACTGGAAAGGTTCCGGGAAATTTCGGACATTTATCAGAGTACCGGGGGGTTACCGGAACCCCCCGGGGAGTTAATTGGGCCTCATGGGCCTTAGTGGGAGAAGAGGAGGGGCGGCCAGGGCAGCCGCGCGCCCCCTCCCCCTCTAGTCCGAATTGGACAAGGAGGGGGGGCGGCGCCCCCCTTTATCCTTCTCCTTCTCTCTCCCTTCCTTCCCTCTCCTACTCCAACAAGGAAAAGGAGGAGTCCTACTCTCGGTGGGAGTAGGACTCCCCCCTTGGCGCGCCCTCCTCCTGGCCGGTCGCCTCCCCCCTTGCTCCTTTATATACGGGGGCAGGGGGCACCTCTTGACACACAAGTTGATCTGTTGATCTATTCCAGCCGTGTGCGGTGGCCCCCATCCACCATATTCCACCTCGGTCATATCGTAGCGGTGCTTAGGCGAAGCCCTGCGTCGGTAGCAACATCATCACTGTCATCACGCCATCATGCTGACGGAACTCTCCCGTGAAGCTCTGCTGGATCGGAGTTCGCGGGACGTCATCGAGCTGAACGTGTGCTGAACTCGAAGGTGCCGTACGTTCGGTACTTGGATCGGTCGGATCGTGAAGACGTACGACTACATCAACCGCGTTGTGCTAACGCTTCCGCTTTCGGTCTACGAGGGTATGTGGAAAACACTCTCCCCTCTCATTGCTATGCATCACCATGATCCTGCGTGTGCGTAGGAAATTTTTTGAATTTACTACGTTCCCCAATAGTGGTATCAGAGCCTGGTTTGATGCGTAGATGTTATATGCACGAGTAGAACACAAGTGAGTTGTGGGTGATACAAGTCATACTGCTTACCAGCATGTCATACTTTGGTTCGGCGGTATTATTGGATTAAACGGCCCGGACTAACATTACGCGTACGCTTACGCGAGACTGGTTCTACCGACGTGCTTTGCACATAGGTGGCTGGCGGGTGTCAGTTTCTCCAACTTTAGTTGAACCGAGTGTGGCTACGCCCGGTCCTTGAGAAGGTTAAAACAGCACTAACTTGACAAACTATCGTTGTGGTTTTGATGCGTAGGTAAGAACGGTTCTTGCTCAGCCCGTAGCAGCCACGTAAAACTTGCAACAACAAAGTAGAGGACGTCTAACTTGTTTTTGCAGGGCATGTTGTGATGTGATATGGTCAAGACATGATGCTATATTTTATTGTATGAGATGATCATGTTTTGTAACAGAGTTATCGGCAACTGGCAGGAGCCATATGGTTGTCACTGTATTGTATGCAATGCAATCGCTCTGTAATGCTTTACTTTATCACTAAGCGGTAGCGATAGTCGTAGAAGAAAAAATTGGCGAGACGACAACGATGCTACAATGGAGATCAAGGTGTCGCGCCGGTGACGATGGTGATCATGACGGTGCTTCGGAGATGGAGATCACAAGCACAAGATGATGATGGCCATATCATATCACTTATATTGATTGCATGTGATGTTTATCCTTTATGCATCTTATTTTGCTTTGATTGACGGTAGCATTATAAGATGATCTCTCACTAAATTTCAAGATAAAAGTGTTCTCCCTGAGTACGCACCGTTGCCAAAGTTCGTCGTGCCGAGACACCACGTGATGATCGGGTGTGATAAGCTCTACGTTCATCTACAACGGGTGCAAGCCAGTTTTGCACACGCAGAATACTCGGGTTAAACTTGACGATCCTAGCATATGCAGATATGGCCTCGGAACACTGAGACCGAAAGGTCGAGCGTGAATCATATAGTAGATATGATCAACATAGTGATGTTCACCATTGAAAACTACTCCATCTCACGTGATGATCGGACATGGTTTAGTTGATTTGGATCACGTGATCACTTAGATGATTAGAGGGATGTCTATCTAAGTAGGAGTTCTTAAGTAATATGATTAACTGAACTTAAATTTATCATGAACTTAGTACCTGATAGTATTTTGCTTGTCTATGTTGATTGTAGATAGATGGCCCGTGTTGTTGTTCCGTTGAATTTTAATGCGTTCCTTGAGAAAGCAAAGTTGAAAGATGATGGTAGCAATTACACGGACTGGGTCCGTAACTTGAGGATTATCCTCATTGCTGCACAGAAGAATTACGTCCTGGAAGCACCGCTGGGTGCCAGGCCTGCTGCAGATGCAACTGACGACGTTAAGAACGTCTGGCAGAGCAAAGTTGATGACTACTCGATAGTTCAGTGTGCCATGCTTTACGGCTTAGAACCGGGACTTCAACGACGTTTTGAACGTCATGGAGCATATGAGATGTTCCAGGAGTTGAAGTTAATATTTCAAGCAAATGCCCGGATTGAGAGATATGAAGTCTCCAATAAGTTCTAAAGCTGCAAGATGGAGGAGAATAGTTCTATCAGTGAACATATACTCAAAATGTCTGGGTATAACAATCACTTGATTCAACTGGGAGTTAATCTTTCGGATGATAGTGTCATTGACAGAATTCTTCAATCACTACCACCAAGCTACAAGAGCTTCGTGATGAACTACAATATGCAAGGGATGGATAAGACAATTCCCGAGCTCTTCGCAATGCTAAAGGCTGCGGAGGTAGAAATCAAGAAGGAGCATCAAGTGTTGATGGTCAACAAGACCACCAGTTTCAAGAAAAAGGGCAAAGGGAAAAGGAAGGGGAACTTCAAGAAGAACAGCAAACAAGTTGCTGCTCAAGAGAAGGAACCCAAGTCTGGACCTAAGCCTGAGACTGAGTGCTTCTACTGCAAGCAGACTGGTCACTGGAAGCGGAACTGCCCCAAGTATTTGGCGGATAAGAAGAATGACAAGGTGAACAAAGGTATATGTGATATACATGTTATTGATGTGTACCTTACTAGAGCTCGCAGTAGCACCTGGGTATTTGATACTGGTTCTGTTGCTAATATTTGCAACTCGAAACAGGGACTATGGATTAAGCGAAGACTGGCTAAGGACGAGGTGACGATGCGCGTGGGAAATGGTTCCAAAGTCGATGTGATCGCCGTCGGCACGCTACGTCTACATCTACCTTCGGGATTAGTTTTAGACCTAAATAATTGTTATTTGGTACCAGCGTTAAGCATGAACATTATATCTGGATCTTGTTTGATGCGAGACGTTATTCATTTAAATCTGAGAATAATGGTTGTTATGTTTATATGAGTAATATCTTTTATGGTCATGCACCCTTGAAGAGTGGTCTATTTTTGTTGAATCTCGATAGTAGTGATACACATATTCATAATGTTGAAGCCAAAAGATGCAGAGTTGACAATGGTAGTGCAACTTATTTGTGGCACTGCCATTTGGGTCATATTGGTGTAAAGCGCATGAAGAAACTCCATACTGATGGATTTTTGGAATCACTTGATTATGAATCACTTGGTACTTGCGAACCATGCCTTATGGGCAAGATGACAAAGATGCCGTTCTCCGGAACAATGGAGCGAGCAACAGATTTGTTGGAGAACATACATACTGATGTATGTGGTCCGATGAATGTTGAGGCTCACGGCGGGTATCGTTATTTTCTCACCTTCAAAGATGATTTCAGCAGATATGGGTACATCTACTTAATGAAACATAAGTCTGAAACATTTGAAAAGTTCAAAGAATTTCAGAGTGAACTGGAAAATCATCGTAACAAGAAAATAAAGTTTTTACGATCTCATCGTGAAGGAGAATATTTGTGTTACGAGTTTGGTCTACATTTGAAACAATGCGGAATAGTTTCACAACTCACGCCACCCGAAACACCACATCGTAATGGTGTGTCCGAACGTCGTAATCGTACTTTACTAGATATGGTGCGATCTATGATGTCTCTTACTAATTTACCGCTATCGTTTTGGGGTTTTACTTTAGAGACGACTGCATTCACGTTAAATAGGGCACCATCGAAATCCATTGAGACGACGCCTTATGAACTGTCGTTTGGCAAGAAACCAAAGTTGTCGTTTCTTAAAGTTTGGGGCTACGATGCTTATGTGAAAAAGCTTCAACCTGATAAGCTCGAACCCAAATCGGAGAAATGTGTCTTCATAGGATACCCAAAGGAAACTGTTGGGTACACCTTCTATCACAGATCCGAAGGCAAGACATTCGTTGCTAAGAATGGATCCTTTCTAGAGAAGGGGTTTCTCTCAAAAGAAGTGAGTGGGAGGAAAGTAGAACTTGATGAGGTAACTGTACATGCTCCCTTATTGGAAAATAGTTCATCACAGAAACCGGTTCCTGTGACACCTACACCAATTAGTGAGGAAGCTAATGATATTGATCATGAAACTTCAGAGCAAGTTACTACTGAACCTCGTAGGTCAACCAGAGTAAGATCCACACCAGAGTGGTACGGTAATTCTATTCTGGAGGTCATGTTACTTGACCAAGGCGAACCTACGAACTATGAAGAAGCGATGGTGAGCCCAGATTCCGCAAAATGGCTTGAGGCCATGAAATCTGAGATGGGATCCATGTATTAGAACAAAGTGTGGACTTTGGTTGACTTGCCCGATGATCGGCAAGCCATTGAGAATAAATGGATCTTCAAGAAGAAGACTGACGCTGACGGTAATGTTACTGTCTATAAAGCTCGACTTGTTGCGGAAGGTTTTCGACAAGTTCAAGGGATTGACTACGATGAGACTTTCTCACCCGTAGCGATGCTTAAGTCTGTCCGAATCATGTTAGCAATTGCCGCATTTTATGATTATGAAATTTGGCAAATGGATGTCAAAACTGCATTCCTGAATGGATTTCTGGAAGAAGAGTTGTATATGATGCAACCAGAAGGTTTTGTCGATCCAAAGGGAGCTAACAAAGTGTGCAAGCTCCAGCGATCCATTTATGGACTGGTGCAAGCCTCTCGGAGTTGGAATAAACGTTTTGATAGTGTGATCAAAGCATATGGTTTTATACAGACTTTTGGAGAAGCCTGTATTTACAAGAAAGTGAGTGGGAGCTCTGTAGCATTTCTGATATTATATGTGGATGACATATTGCTGATTGGAAATGATATAGAATTTCTGGATAGCATAAAAGGATACTTGAATAAGAGTTTTTCAATGAAAGACCTCGGTGAAGCTGCTTACATATTAGGCATCAAGATCTATAGAGATAGATCAAGACGCTTGATAGGACTTTCACAAAGCACATACCTTGACAAAGTTTTGAAGAAGTTCAAAATGGATCAAGCAAAGAAAGGGTTCTTGCCTGTGTTACAAGGTGTGAAGTTGAGTCAGACTCAATGCCCGACCACTGCAGAAGATAGAGAGAAAATGAAAGATGTTCCCTATGCTTCAGCCATAGGCTCTATCATGTATGCAATGCTGTGTACCAGACCTGATGTGTGTCTTGCTATTAGCCTAGCAGGGAGGTACCAAAGTAATCCAGGAGTGGATCACTGGACAGCGGTCAAGAACATCCTGAAATACCTGAAAAGGACTAAGGATATGTTTCTCGTTTATGGAGGTGACAAAGAGCTAGTCGTAAATGGTTACGTCGATGCAAGCTTTGACACTGATCCGGACGATTCTAAATCGCAAACCGGATACGTGTTTACATTGAACGGTGGAGCTGTCAGTTGGTGCAGTTCTAAACAAAGCGTCGTGGCGGGATCTACGTGTGAAGCGGAGTACATAGCTGCTTCGGAAGCAGCAAATGAAGGAGTCTGGATGAAGGAGTTCATATCCGATCTAGGTGTCATACCTAGTGCATCGGGTCCAATGAAAATCTTTTGTGACAATACTGGTGCAATTGCCTTGGCAAAGGAATCCAGATTTCACAAGAGGACCAAGCACATCAAGAGACGCTTCAATTCCATCCGGGACCAAGTCCAGGTGGGAGACATAGAGATTTGCAAGATACATACGGATCTGAATGTTGCAGACCCGTTGACTAAGCCTCTTCCACGAGCAAAACATGATCAGCACCAAACTCCATGGGTGTTAGAATCATTACTGTGTAATCTAGATTATTGACTCTAGTGCAAGTGGGAGACTGAAGGAAATATGCCCTAGAGGCAATAATAAAGTTATTATTTATTTCCTCATATCATGATAAATGTTTATTATTCATGCTAGAATTGTATTAACCGGAAACATAATACATGTGTGAATACATAGACAAACATAGTGTCACTAGTATGCCTCTACTTGACTAGCTCGTTAATCGAAGATGGTTGAGTTTCCTAGCCATGGACATGAGTTGTCATTTGATTAACGGGATCACATCATTAGGAGAATGATGTGATTGACTTGACCCATTCCGTTAGCTTAGCACTTGATCGTTTAGTATGTTGCTATTGCTTTCTTCATGACTTATACATGTTCCTATGACTATGAGATTATGCAACTCCCGTTTACCGGAGGAACACTTTGTGTGCTACCAAACGTCACAACGTAACTGGGTGATTATAAAGGTGCTCTACAGGTGTCTCCGAAGGTACTTGTTGAGTTGGCGTATTTCGAGATTAGGATTTGTCACTCCGATTGTCGGAGAGGTATCTCTGGGCCCTCTCGGTAATGCACATCACTATAAGCCTTGCAAGCAATGTGACTAATGAGTTAGTTGCGAGATGATGCATTACAGAACGAGCAAAGAGACTTGCCGGTAACGAGATTGAACTAGGTATTGAGATGTCGACGATCGAATCTCGGGCAAGTAACATACCGATGACAAAGGGAACAACGTATGTTGTTATGCGGTTTGACCGATAAAGATCTTCGTAGAATATGTAGGAGCCAATATGAGCATCCAGGTTCCGCTATTGGTTATTGACCGAAGACGTGTCTCGGTCATGTCTACATAGTTCTCAAACCCGTAGGGTCCGCACGCTTAAAGTTTGGTGACGATCGGTATTATGAGTTTTTTGTGTTTTGATGTACCGAAGGTAGTTCGGAGTCCCGGATATGATCACGGACATGACGAGGAGTTTCAAAATGGTCGAGACATAAAGATCGATATATTGGACAACTATGTTTGGACACCGGAAAGGTTCCGGGAAGTTTCAGACATTTACCAGAGTACCGGGGGGTTACCGGAACCCCCCGGGGAGTTAATTGGGCCTCATGGGCCTTAGTGGGAGAAGAGGAGGGCGGCCAGGGCAGCTGCGCGCCCCCTCCCCCTCTAGTCCGAATTGGACAAGGAGGGGGGCGGCGCCCCCCTTTTTCCTTCTCCTCCTCTCTCCCTTCCTTCCCTCTCCTACTCCAACAAGGAAAAGGAGGAGTCTTACTCCCGGTGGGAGTAGGACTTCCCCCTTGGCGCGCCCTCCTCCTGGCCGGCCGCCTCCCCCCCCTTGCTCCTTTATATACGGGGGAAGGGGGGCACCTCTTGACACACAAGTTGATCTGTTGATCTATTCCAGCCGTGTGCGGTGCCCCCCTCCACCATATTCCACCTCGGTCATATCGTAGCGGTGCTTAGGCGAAGCCCTGCGTCGGTAGCAACAGCATCACTGTCATCACGCCGTCGTGCTGACGGAACTCTCCCGTGAAGCTCTGCTGGATCGGAGTTCGCGGGACGTCATCGAGTTGAACGTGTGCTGAACTCGGAGGTGCCGTACGTTCGGTACTTGGATCGGTCGGATCGTGAAGACGTACGACTACATCAACCACGTTGTGCTAACGCTTCCGCTTTCGGTCTACGAGGGTACGTGGAAAACACTCTCCCCTCTCGTTGCTATGCATCACCATGATCCTGCGTGTGCGTAGGAAATTTTTTGAATTTACTACGTTCCCCAACAATTTCTCCGTGCCTCGTCCAAACATTATAGTGTGGCATGAAACCCTTATAAAGCAGGTGGGTGTGAAGGATTTTCCGGTCAGAGCAAGACTTCATATTCCCACAACTAGGGCATGGACAACACATAAAACCATTCTGCTTGTTTGCCTCAGCCACTTCGAGAAAATTATGCACGCCCTTAACGTACTCGGAGGTGTGTCTGTCACCATACATCCATTGCTGGTTCATCTGCGTGCATTATATATAATTAGACAAGTATCTATCTAAAGTAAGAATTATTTTCTTTCAGAAAGAAGATAAGAACAAGAGGCTCACCACGGTGGTGCCGGCGACGAGATCGGCGCGGGCGATCAACGGCGGTGAAGACGGGGACAGGACGTGACGAACCGCTAACCCTATGCAAATCTCGAGGAAAATGGAGCTTGGAGGTCGAGCTTCGAGAGGAGAAAGCTTAACTAGTGTGGCTCGGGCATTTCATCGAACACCTCATGTGCATAGGAGGTGAGCTAGAGCACCCAAATGCCTTCCCCTCGCCGGCCAGAAAAGCAGAGCACTGTGGAGTGCTCTGCCGCGGCGATGGGGTATATATAGGCAACTCATTTGTCTCGGTTCGTTGCTGGAGCCAGGACTAAAGCCCCACCTTTTGTCCCGGTTCAAGCCACGAGCCTATTGGTTCTGGTTCGTGCCAGGAACCGGGACAAATGGGTCCATACGAACCGGGACCAATGCCCACGAGGCCCCGGCCGGCCCCTTGGGCTCACGAACCGGGACGTATGCCCCCATGGGTCCCGGTTCGTGACTGAACCGGGACTAATGGGCTTGCCAGGACCCAACCAAAGCCCTGTTTTCTACTAGTGTCTCTCCTCAATTAATTAAGGAACCCACATAGAAAGAAGTTGGCGAAGTGTTTTTCTCTACGACAGGCGATCACCCAGGCGACTAGGGTTTTGCCGGGCCGCCGTCGGCCGCCTTCCGGGCGGCGGCGCGGAAGCCGGCGCTACTTGTCCCAGACGGCGCCCTTGTGGTGTCGTGGCTTGTTTTCTCTCTCTGTTGTTTGTTCTGGCCTTGTTCTTGAACAACAGTAGATTAGTTCTTCTCTGTTCCACCGGCTAGCTCGGAGGAACATGTCAAGTAAGATCAGACACTAAGTTTGGCAATATCTATCCAATCTATCACGGAGTTATCTGCTGTTGGTGGATTGTCCTAGATTCTGGATGTTTTGTTAGTTTGAGGTAAGAAGCAATGAAGCTACTGGCCTGGAACTGTCGGGGCCTTGCAAACGCCCCAGCAGTGCGTGCTTTGTTGGATGTTCAGCGTAATTGGGCTCCTGATTTGATGTTCTTGTCAGAGACTCATTTAGACAGCTATCCAGCAGAGTGTTTAAGGAAGATATTGAAGATGGATCAAAAGCTTGTGTGCCCTAGTGATGGAAGAAAAGGAGGACTGTTGATGTTATGGAAAAGGGAGATCGATATTCAGAGGCTAGACCTTGATCCTATGTACATAGATGTGGAAGTTAATGATGGGACTAATCAAACTTGGAGACTAACAGGGATCTATGGTGAATCCCGGTGGGAACATAAATATAAAACGTGGGATCGCATGCGCCAGCTTCACGGGGCGTATGATCTTCCTTGGTTATTGATCGGTGACCTCAATGAAATCCAATCGCTTGAAGAAAAGGATGGCGGTAACCCTCGGCCTCAACAATATATGATGGCATTCCAATCAGCAATTGAAACCTGCGAGTTACGTGACCTCGGTTTTGTTGGGGATTGGTTCACATGGCACAGGGGAAGAATTAGGGAAAGGTTGGACAGGGGTCTGATTAATGAGGCGTGGTCAGTGCTATTCCCTGAAGCAGCTTTGGAGAATCTGTAGTATAATCACAGCGATCACCGACCTTTGCTAGTGAATACGGAGTATTACTCGTTACCGAGACAAGCTGGTCTAGGCCTGCCAAGGAGGTTCGAGGCAAGATGGCTTCATGACGAACAATTTAATGAAACTGTGCTTGATGCATGGAATAAAGTTGGGACTGACCCGACAGCAAATAACATTTATACAGAGCTGAATCGTATGCATGCCCAATTCCATGACTGGGATCAGCGGGTCCTCAAGAAACCGAAGAAGAGACTAAAGAAGGCGCAAAAGGAACTGGAGAGAGTTATGGCGGGCCCAATAGATGATTCGTATGAGGAAAGAAAGAAAGAATTATCAGAACTTATTGAATACCTCCTAGAATTGGAGGAGATCCACATGATGCAGAATTCAAGAGTGGCATGGCTGAAGTATGGTGATCGCAATACAGGTTTTTTCCAGGCATACACGTCGGCTAGAAGGAAAAGGAACTATATTAAGAAGTTAAAAGATAATGATGGTATTTGGATGGAAGGTACGGATTCTCTCCATCCACATATTCAGAGTTATTTTGCTAACTTATTCACGTATGAGGTGCAGCAAACCGATCCCTCTCTCCTGCAAAAAGTAGAATCAAAAGTCACCATGCAAATGAATGATATGTTACTGGCCCCTTTTACACCTGATGATGTTTGCAAAGCTGTGTTCAGCATTGGAGATTTAGAAGCACCTGGCCCAGATGGTCTTCATGCTATATTTTTCAAGAAGTATTGGCATATCTTAGGTGATGATATTACCCATGAGGTACTGATTGCCATTAACTCCAGAAAAAATCCGGCTGAATGGAATGATACCACAATTGTGATGATCCCTAAGATTGATACCCCAGAGCTGGTAACTCAATTTAGACCTATCAGTTTGTGTAATGTTTTGTATAAAACTATCTCCAAAATGTTGGCTGCACGTTTGAAGAATATTCTCCCTGGGGTAGTCTCCCCCCACTCAGAGTGCTTTTGTTCCTGGGAGACTAATAACTGATAACATACTCATTGCTTATGAGTGCGTGCATAAGATCAAGAATAAGCGAGCAGGAAGGACTGGGTCGTGTGCAACTAAATTTGATATGCATAAGGCCTATGATCGAGTTGAATGGGTGTTTTTAAGGAATATGATGCTTATGTTGGGATTCCATGAGCACTTTCTTGATATGCTGATGGCTTGTGTGAGTTCAGTGAGATACAAAGTCAGATATAATTCTCAGGAGACAGATTTTTTCACCCCCACTAGAGGTATTAGGCAAGGAGACCCCCTCTCTCCTTACCTGTTCCTACTTTGTGCAGAAGGGCTATCTAGTTTATTGCAGTTTGAAGAAGAAGCTGGTGGCATTGAGGGAATTAAAGTGTGCAGGAATGCACCATCAGTATCACACCTTTTATTTGCTGATGACTCTTTGATTCTCATGAACGCAGATGTGTTAAATGCAGCTTCCTTACAACAAGTTCTAGACACCTACTGTCAAAATTCAGGACAACTGGTGAGTTTGGCAAAATCAAGTATTTTCTTTAGTCCCAATACTAATGTTGTATCCAGATCTGAGATTTGCCAGCAGTTGCACATTGATACTGAAGCACTTTCTGATAAGTACCTTGGGCTACCTGCAATGGTGGGTGCTGATCGGAGTGATTGCTTTAGGCATTTTATTGAAAGAATCAAGCAGAGAATTCATGGCTGGATGGAAAAACAGTTATCTACTGGAGGTAAAGAAATCCTATTAAAAGTTGTTGCTCAAGCGATCCCTGTGTTTGCCATGTCAGTATTTTGCTTGCCAAAAGGAACTTGCAAAGAAATCACGGATGTCATTGCACAATTTTGGTGGAGTGACGATGAAGAGCATAAAAAGATGCATTGGTATTCTTGGTGGAAACTCTGTTACCCAAAGAGTGAAGGACGGGGTTCAGAGATCTTTACTCGTTTAATCTTGCTATGCTGGCCAAACAATGTTGGAGGCTTATCACAAAACCTGACTCCCTGTGTGCAAAGGTATTGAAAGCAAAATATTATCCAAATGGTAGTTTGCTCCAGGCAAGCTTAAAAAATGGAGCTTCCTTCACGTGGCAGAGTATCATGAAAGGGCTGGAGATGTTCAAAAAGGGATACATTTGGAGGATTGGAACGGGAGAGGATGTTAACATATGGAATGACCCAGGGATTCCATCAAGTCTGGTCCATCAAGTCCGGACCGGAAAATAATTACATCCAGAGGGCATACGGTGTTAACCAGTGTAAATGATCTTATTGACCCACATACTGGTTCTTGGGATGAAGAGCTCATAAGGACTATTTTTAATCCAGTTGATGTCCGCAGGATTCTACAAATCCCGTTGGGCAACCAAGGATTCGATGATTTTATAGCCTGGCATGTAGATAGAAGAGGTATTTTTACCGTTTGCTCGGCATATCATTTACAGTGGTTGTATACTTATCGAGCCCATGCAAATACCTTAGCTCGTCCGAGCGGCTCTAACATACCGGCGGTGTGGAGTACATTGTGGAAGATTAAGGTCCCACGTAAAGTATCAATTTTTGGATGGCGTATGCTTCACGGGATTATTCCCCTAAAAGTTATATTGGTGAATCGGCACATAGGTACAATTGGGTCCTGTCCTATATACCATCAACATGCAGAAGATCAACCATCTCTTTTTTCAATGTATGCATGCGAAGGGTTTGTGGCAAAGTTTAGGCCTAAGTGATATGATTGCCACATCAATTATTGTGGATCGTTCAGGGTCAGATGTCCTGGAACATATTCTATTACTGCCTAATACACCACTACAGATCATGCCTTCTTTGGACATTAAGCAGGTGATTCTGGTTGGCTGTTGGTACCTTTGGTGGACTCGTCGACGGATCACTCACAATGAAGCGTACCCGCCACCAGAAAGATGGCATCTATCTGTACTAGCTATTGCATCTAATTTTCAGAGATCCAATACGAAGAATATGTCTACACTGGAGCATAAGTGGACTCGGCCAGAACCAAAATTTGTCAAAGTAAATGTTGATGCTGCTTTCTTTGCAGATGATGGAGCTCGTGCAACCGCGGCAATAATACGAGATGAGAGGGGAACTTTTCTAGCAGGTTACTGCCGATATATCCCCTTTAATTTGCAGCGGATGCGGTTACCACTGAAATGACGATGAGAGATGGTCTAGGGTTTGCCAACTCCTTGGGATTCCACCGTGTCGAGGCTAAATCAGACTCACAGGAGGTTATTAATTTCTGTACGGGACATAATACATGGTGGGATCCCGCGGCTGCAATTTTTACGGAATGTGTTGACATTGGAGTATCAATTGGGAAGGTCAATTATATGCATTGTTTTCGATCTGCTAATCAAGTGACGCATGTGCTAGCTAATTTTAGTTTTTGTAATAAGACTTCTACAAGTTGGTTGGACGAGCCACCAGTTTGTGTGGTGAATTCGCTCGTAGATGATGTTTTCGTTTTTTTGTCTTAATAAAGCCAGCCATGATGGCCTTTCTTTAAAAAAACTGCACTCTCTCCTCCGTAAGAGCGACTACTAGTATGAGAAATGCGGCTAATATTGTTTTCGGTTACTTCACTCTCCTCGGTATGATCCTGATCCAACGGCTCTGTAGATTTCTTTCCCCGCTACCACTTCTCCAAACCCTGCCTCTCATCAAGAGATCTCACTGGCGGTCAAAAATGAAACGCCCCACCTCCACCCTTTAACATTTTGCCACGCCTAGGCCGCAACTAGCCACATCTGCCCACCCGCCAAAAAGAAGAAGAGAAAACTAGCCACATCTCCGAAAATGTTGCAGCCACTACGGAAAAACACAGTCACCTAGTATCATACGGTAAACCGAGTGCTGAAACACGGGTTAATTTACGACTTATCTGCACCTAACCCGAGTATGCCCATGATGGCACACCACAAACAGGTGGTACTCGGCTTACCTACGTGTACGCCGTGAACACCGCGTTCAGGCATTTTCAGCTTAAACAGCGCACACGGCGTACACTCCGATAAGCCGAAGTTGGCTCGGCAAAGCACTCCAGGGCAAAGCGTACCTGCCACGTAGCCCGCTAACGGCTCGTTGGATGGCTGGGAAAATCGACTTAAGCCAAAAGAAAATTCAGATGCCCTGTTAAATAGGCGGCCCTTATAAATTCCGTTTATTCATTTTGGGTCCGCGTGTACACTCTATTCGTCCATGCACATATATAGGTCATGCATCTGACCAAGTGACGTTGTACTCGCCGACCTCCTCCCCGGTGATGCCCAGCGCGTCCCAGACCGCCTGGGAGGCGTCGACGACGTTGTTGCGGCACGGCGGCTGGAAGGCGTGCTCGCGGTCGCACCCGTTCACGGTGTCGCACTCGTCGACGACCTTGGCGAGCACGGACCTGCCGTTGGCCCGGATCCGTATGCTCTTGCCGCAGCGGGAGCCCCCGCTGTACCACCCCGTGGACAGCGCCGCCACGCGCTCCGAGCTGCGGTGGAACGCGCCGTCGCACTCGGACGGGTCCCCGCCGTCGCCGCCCGCGTCGAAGTCGTTCAGAGTCATGACCGCCCGGGTGGACGAGGAGACCGGCGGCGAGCACCTGTACGTCGGGTACGCCTGCCCGGCCTTGCAGCAGTCCTGGCACGCGTGGCTCTGGGTCGGCCGGAGCGTGCCGCTCGGCTCGCAGCCAGCGCCGGCGGCGGTGAGCAGCAGGTGGCTCGCCGCTAGCGCGAGCAGCAGAAGGCGGCCGGTGGACCTCAGCATCTTTGTGAAGTTACGGCTGAGCGGCGGGTGTGAGACTGTGAGAGTGTGCAGTGGCCAGCTCTCTATATATAGGCAGGCGGCGTGTTCGTCCAGTGCGCGTGCTCCGGTGTTTGTTTGCGACTCGTATTTCGTCCCGTGTGATCCTGCATTGCATGTGCTGCGGTTGAGGGTGAGGATTCGTGGACGAACCTCAGGCTTTTGTCCTTGCGATCGCAAAGAAAATGCCTCAAAAGTCAAACTGAGGCGGCGAAGGAGTGAGGGGAGGACAGTACGTAGATGGCGACGCGACATGGAAATGTCAAGAAGATGCGTAGCAATAGTAGCCGAAATAGGGAAGCCTGTCGTAAATGCTAGACGTGCCGTCCTGCTACGGGCACCTCGTGGCATGACATCCATACCGTGTCGCCTCTCTCTAACACCGTTGCGGACGGCACCATCATCTTCATCGAACACCGTCCAAACATCTTTTCAACAATTATTAGGCCTTAAGATTCGAATATCCAATTCTGAGCCCGGGATCATCTACACCCGGTCAAGAAAATTGGGTCAAAACAGAGCATGATAGATAATTTGGTGTGTGAGGTGCGCTCCAAATTTCAGAGCATTTGGACATTTGAGTAGCTCTCAGCAAATGATTAAATTTGGACCGAACATCACGCACCAAATTATCTACCATGCCCAAAAAATTAGATTTTTTTTGAATTTTTCTAGTATTTGTTTTAATTTTTTTATTCAACGCAGCTGCAGATGCTCCTGGGAGCCAGAACGCCTCACTCCTCAAGATTAACTTTCATAGAGGTAAATGCAGCATTGGCGCTTGAACTTTTCATGGAGGATCACTATGGTGCTTGTAGTTTTACACTACAGAAAAGTGGTTCAAAATCTTGGCACGCGGGTCTAATACAGACGTTAAATGTGATGGTGTGGCATCATATTTATGTTGCCATGCCCACATGGTGAGGGGCCCGCTTGCATCGATGGAATAGACTAGTTGGTCGTTGGGTCCCACCTGTCAGTGAACAACACCAAGAAATAATTCATATGAAAAATGAAACCGAAGACCACGCGCCATCCCTCCCGTGGAGCTCGACACTCAACCTAATGCGCCCATGATTATAACTAGATTTTATGTCTTGTAACCCAATGCAAGCGATGTTTTTTTTTTGGACAAAAATGCAAGCGATGCTATTACAACACATGGACTGAGCACAGGCTCATGGGGCTAAATGGGCTGCAATCAGGGTGGCCCATTTTACATATTAGTGTTTTCATTTTATAGAAATGTATTTGGACATTTATCAATAAAGCAAGTGTGTTTAGCACAAAAAATTTATTTCATTTTTTAGAAATCTGTAAAAACAACATGTAAATTAAAACCAGAGCAGTGAATTTGTATTTATGAAATAATGTTCATACAAATAAAATAACTTATTTTTTAAAATGTTTGTGTAATTATAAAAAATATATAATTTCAAAAGGTGTTCATGTATTTAATAACATATATTGGTGTAAGTATGAAAATCTCTTATGTATTTAAATAATTCTGTATATAATTTTAAAAATTCATGCGTTTAATAAAATATAAATGTGGTATGTAAAAGTGACATGCTCTAAGAAAATGTTTGTTTCGTTTTTAAAATCACATTTTTTAATAAAGTTTGTATGTTTGCAAAAATTATTTTTAAATAAAATGAACAAGAAATTATGTACGGAAAGATAGATACGGTTCTAGTGTGATGCAGATCATCAAAAGAATATTATTTAAATTATAAAAATATTTTGGTAATTCATAAATATGATTTTTAATTATATGAATATTTCAAAATTATACATTAATACTTTTAAACTACATAAACATTTTTTAAAGAACATTATTTTATTTGTATGTATATCATTTATTTTTATTTTTATTAATGTGGTTATGATTTACATAATTTTTTAAAAAGGAAAAAGAAACTAACCTGTGGAAAATAGGCCATATTGATTGCAACCCATCTAAGCCCCACGAGTGTGTTTGGTTACAAGACATAAAGCCTAGTTATCATATCTATACATTAAAGACATTGGGTGGAGTGGCTAGCACGGGTGACGGGATAACGACGATGTCATCGGTTTGTCCCCCGGAGGCTACCATTTTTCATATCAATTATTCCTTTGTAGTGTTCACTGATAGGTGGGATCCAATGGTCATAGAGACGGATACTATGCGAGCCAGCCTGTCCGCCGCTGCAAGAGGGCCCGCGCCACACTGACACGCCAACGGAAAACCCGGTGCCATGTTAACGCAGCTAACATCTACGGATGACGAGTGCACTGTATTGCATATGAAAGCAAAGATTTTACACCACTTTTCGGTATTCTACAACTGTAAGCACCAAAGTGATCACTCGTGGCATGTTCAACGTCAATGGTGTATTAAAGGTTTCATGAAAGTATGTTATTTTGTTTTGGAATGCCAAAGAAGTTGAACACTAGTACAAGGAACTTTTCAGTTGTGAGTCGTGCTCACCTCCATTTTGATGCCTTGGTATCCCAGTTTTCTATCGTAGGCTCTTGAATAAAGAGTGGAAGTGTATTGATAATCGATTATAAAAAGAAACTCGATAGGTGGAAGAGCAAGCTCTCCTATGGGGGTGTTGTCCTTATCAATCTTGTTCATACCAGTTTTATTGATGTCTATGTTTTCCTTCTTTAAACTACCCAAGAGGGTATGGATTATTCACTTGGTGTGTGAGCTTCTAGCACTGGATATGTCCTTTACATATTCATTCTTTTGGCAATGTGATGAGTATAAATGAAAGAGAAAAGTATGTTTTTGGTCCCTCAAGATCCCAAAAAGTACATACTTGGTCCCTCAAGATTTTTTGGTATACATTTGGTCCCTCAAGTCTCAAAACCGGACAAGTTTGGTCCTAAACCAGATTTTGACCCCGTTGACCGGGTTTGACCGCCACAAAACCGCCCGATGAACAGTAAATTTGAGCTTTTAGAAAACAAATCTTCAAAAAAATCTGGAATTTTTGGGGTCAAATATGCTTACATGCACAAAGGTGCGACCAAATTTTCGTGGTCTTTCGGCAGTTGAGGAGCTCGTGGCAAAAAAAGAAAAATATCTACGTCCGATGAACAGTAAATTCGAAAATAAAATCAGAACAATTCAAAAATTCTGAAATTTATTGGGGTCTAATATGATTACATGCTCAAGGTTCGGCCAAAATTTGGTGGTGTTACGAGACTCAAGGAGCTCATGGCAAAAAAAAAACAAATTTTCACTCACAAAAAATAGCCAAAATTTGTTTTTTTGCTAGAGCCCGTCCTATGTCATTTCATGACGAAGTGTTGGTCGCACCTTGCGCATGTAACCATATTGGACCCCAAAAAATTTCAGAATTTTTTGAATTTTTTTTACTTTTTTTGAATTTACTATTCATCAGACAGATATTTTTGTTCTTTTTGTCACGAGCTCCTCGAGTGTTGACAGACCACGAAAATTTGGTCGAACCTTACACATGTAAGCATATTGGACCCCAAAAATTTCCAGATTTTTTTGAAGATTTTTTTTAAAAAAACTCGAATTTATTGTTCATCAGGCGGTTTTGTGGCGGTCAAACCCGGTCAACAGGGTCAAAATCTGGTTTAGGACCAAACTTGTCCGGTTTTGAGACTTGAGGGACCAAATGTATACCAAAAAATCTTGAGGGACCAAGTCTGTACTTTTTGGAAACCTGAGGGACCAAAAACATACTTTTCTCTAAATAAAAATATCATCTAGCTATTTCTTTTATAAAGGGCACTTTTATTAACTCAAAATGTAGCATCAAGAAGATACTATGCCGACCTGCAAAAAAAAAAGATACTATGCCTACCAAGCGTTGGTAAGGTAGCAACAAAAAACCAAAGAAGATACTATGCCTATATCGAGGGAGGTGGTGATTCAATATGAAGATTATGCTTACATCCATATTGGGTAAAAACCTCCCTAGCCCACCCGCTCTAACCGCATAAAAATCACAGTGAATGGTGGTTGCTACTCCATTCGATGTAGCGTAAACCAAATATGAAGCCAATGCATATGGCGGTAGAATGTTCTTTGTAGGCTGAAAGATCAAGGGTAACCTGGGATTGAGTACCTTGAAATCAAGGACAAATGCTTGCTAGAAAATGGTCGTTCAAGTTGCTTGCCGGGTAAGGTGGTTGGCAAGAGTTGCCGCAAAACAAATACATTCGGCCCAAGACCATGTCCCAAGTTTCAGCAAAGATGCTGAATTCTTCGTTCTAGAAAGGTTTGATGAGAGTTAAGGTTGAAATCTTTCGAGATGTTCTTTCTCGGTGGGCAATAACCTCAACACGAGATTTTGGAAAGACACCTAGTTTGGAGATGCACCGTTTGCCCTCCAATACCTGAGCCTTCTATATTATCGTGTAACGGAGAGACGTTTTAGGTTGTTTCGGTGTTAGGGTCAAGCCCACTGGATATCGAATTTCAACGTATGCTTACCGCGAGTGAATGGCATTTTTGCATCTGATCCATAGGTTGATTTTGAGCAAAACAGAAAGCCGGCAGAAAACAAAAAAAGCAGTCGTGATCTCACCTCCCGTGGAAGGAGGTTACGAAGATGCCAGCGTCCTTAACTCTGGCACACGTAGTACAAAAGACAAAAGACGGCGGGGACAACGATGATATTTTGGTTATACACAAAGCCTAGCTTTGTTCAACTTCCAACTGCTTCAAGGATGATCATGTAGTAGACGAAATGAAATAATTAATTGAATGCAGTTATGTTTATGTACGCCCAAACAAGCCCCTGCATCTGTATATGACTATCACCTCTATCTCTACAAGGTACAAAAGAGAAAGAGAAAGAAAAGAAAGAGAGGTGCGTCCGTCCGGTATTCTCCTCCTGTTTGTTCCTTCATTCATTCATCATCAGATAATATGCCAAGCCATCTCTTCTCTTGTCGTCTCCCACCCAATCGTGTTGTGGTCTGATCTCACACTCGGGGAGCCTTCAGGCAGCTATATATGATCTGCGCTGTCTACATCTATACCCGGACAGAACCTCCTGACTCTGAATACTTGTTAGGATCTCGTCAGAATGAGGCGCTCCAGATGGCATCGTCTCCTTCGCCGCACCTCATGTGCACGTCCTTGAGCCGCTCGACTGGGTTGCAGACCCCGCTGCACCTCCAGTCGAACGAAGCGACGCATGCGTTCCCTGCCTGCGCCTTCCACTCGCAGTCTGAGACCGAAGACGTTCCAGAAATGAAATGTTAGTGCCAAATCTTCAGAGACCATGCATGGTGTAGATAATAACAACTGAAAGGAACTGACCTGGTGGAGTTCCGCAGCACATGTCCCGGTCGTCGATGTGCTCCACATCTAGCCCGATGAACCATGCTCCGAGCGACACATCTTCGTTCGCGAATTTGTGCAGAAGGGGGCTGGGTGATACAACGAAAACACGGTGGCGTCAGTTGCTAGTCATCAAATGGAAATGTTGTCTGAATGAGCATTATCTGTTATCTAATCTTACTTGTTGACTGAGATGTAGGTGGCGAGGTCTTTTGAGATGGCGTATATCTGCCCGGTCGCATGCCGGAAGTACTTGTTCCCGTCTTCTCCGAACTTCCAGAACTCCGGCTCATGGTATTTCGAACTTCTGAACAAGTGCAGTGATATTCAGTACTTATAAAATAGTAGGATGCACTGATACTTGGACTGTAATAGCTAGATAGTGTTTTCAGAAGGTTTACTTGTCAGAAAGAACCGGTCCAGACTTCATACAGCCAATGTAGACACGGGGTTTCAATTTGTGCCGCCCGAGGGTTGTGAGGAGCATTCCTGTACAAAATACATCACTTGGTTAGTTCTCTTCAATATTATTGGGATTTCATAGGGTATATTTATATGTAACAACAGCATACCTAGGTTGACATGGACATCATCATCCACCTTGACATAAAAATCAGCATCCCATGAGGCCACAGCAGTGGAGAAGAATGTCTTGGTCTTTGCAGATAGCTTGTGGTAACCTTCAACATGGTCCTACACGCGCGGATGGATGTCAGAATAAAAAAAATTATCTTTGAGAGTTATATCAGAATTAACTTCAGTGTTGAACTGTTGACACCTCAAAATCAATGATGTCAAGAAGATTTGGCTGATTGTCGTTTAACAGAAAGGGGAAAGAAATGATGCAATTCAGTGTTTGGAGAGTAACGCCATACCAGCCTAAGAAAGTCATGATGAATAGCATCTTCCACGTCAATCACCTGATCAAGGGCGCTGTTCGATGCCGGACTGTAAAGCATAAACACAGGTTACTACATTTAGACTTATGGAAATATATATAGGCTGCACAGTATGTGTTCTGAAAAAATAGTAATACAATCTATTGAATCTTGAGTGAAATCTGTCTTTTGGAATTTGAGCAAGTGAATAACTACAGAAATCTCTGAAAATCAAAACAGAACAAGAAACTGAGGCTTTGCGGAATCCTTTTCTTGGCTAAAATATGTAAGCTTTCCATGGAGATATTTACAATATATCTGTTCTATGTTACGATTTTTCTTTTACGGAACCTCATCTTACGATATTTTGGCAACAAGCTATAAAATATTGTGTCCGTAACCTTACCTATGACCGATCATGAAGCGAATGACAACACCCTTTTCCTCTTCCAATTTCTTGAGTTTCTCACCTGATAAATAACGACGAGATATGTGTGGTGAAATAACTGTCAGCCAACTAAATGATCCACCCCAATCTAAATAGCTCAACTCTTAGCAGAAAGTACTCTGGCAACAAACTGTATGAGCTATGATGATAAATAAACCTATTTGATTAATCTAGTTGTCACGATGATAAATAATCACATTTAATTGATTCTATTTGCTATGATGATAGATGATCCTATTTGATCCCTTGATTCTGTACTTGCACATTTCTCTGTAATTTCCTCGCTAGCTGCACACCATCATCCCAGTTGATTAAATACACCTCTGCATCGGTTCTAACTAGGAACAAGAAAGCCAGCAAGCAACACCCAGACCAAAACAAGGGAGACAATCAGGTAGCATTTGCAATGTATGAACCTTGAGGCATCCAGGTCTCCCTGACAGAATCCCGGCGCTTCTTGCTACTGAAGGCGGTGTTGATCCCGATCACCACAAAAGCCTTCTTCCTTTCCTGCCTCACGCCATCCGCACTCTCAAGCAGCTCATGCCTGCTGCGCCGCGCTGCCAGCTCCATCTGTAGCGTGGCGATCGACTTGTCTAAATATCTACACACAAAAATGATATGTTCCCATTAGTCCCCCAATAGATAATGCAAGAATGCTAACAGATTCAGATCATTTTCCAGGATTCATGTCAACGTACTGTATGGCCTCATGAGTCTTGGCCACTTCTCCCATCACGTCCCTGTCGTCAGATGGTTTCTGAAATAAATAAATAAAGGTGTTCAGAGAATTACATACCAAAGGGGGAACAAGAATATCAGGATTTTCTCATTTAAATGACCATTTTCACTTGCAACTATTTCTTGTAAAAAAATAACTTGATTTATCTTATGTTGATAAACCATGTTTGTTCTTTTTTCTGAAATAAACCAGGTGCCAAAAACGGATGCTGCCGATCGAAGTACCAATGGGTGTTTACAGCGTTTGTACATTGATAAAATTAATGATGCCAAAGTTTACAAACATTTAATAGTACTTTTTAAAATGCAACCAAGCATAAGTACCATCAACATAAATAAGTAGAAGAGGTTCATTGATTAGTCAGCCGCCCTAACGTACCGTCTTGGCGACAAAATCTTCCGAAACGACCTGCAGCTCCTCTTCCTGGCGCCGCCGCTGCGCCACCACCGGGCTCTTCAAATCCGGCATCGCTCCGAACCTACGCCATAGAACACGCATCAGCCACAGGCCTACGGCGAGCATGGGCACCGCATCGCGCAACCGACGAGCAGATGCATCCAAGAACCCCGCCAGGAAGCGGGTCAGGCGAAAACCAATCTAGGGGGAGAGGAGAGGGGCTGACCGGTCGGTGAAGAGCATGCCGAGGCCGAAGCTGCAGGCGCAGAGGAGCAGTATCGTCCTCGACAGCACCGGCCTCCTCTCCCCGCCGGCGGCGCCGCTCTTGGCCTTCATCTTCCTCCCAGCCACCTCCGTTCTTCGAACTCTCTCCGTAACTGTGTGTCGCCTGGGGCTCTGGTCTGGTCTGGGGAACGCGTCGTGCCCTGCTGTGCTGTGCCGGGAGCGAGGAGCTGAGGCCGGCCTTTATGAAGGTTGGAAGTAACCGAAGCCGGGGGAGGGAAACACAAAGACGGAGAAGAAGACTAGTTTAATCTTCAATGGCCGGGTTCAGAAAAGAAATGCTACGTTCACAATGCAGGGCTGTGAACGGGGGTCAGAGGGCGGCTGTTTTTCTTTTCTCAGGGACAGTGACAACCGGAGGCGATTGTTACGTTCGTCTTGCAATTGTTGGGGGGGGGGGGGGGGGGGGGGTAATCGTCGTCACGAACACCTGCGGCCCTGCACCGATTCGAGTCAATTCATTCTCGCGGAAACAAAATACTTTTCCTTGTTCTCCAGAAAAAAAATCCGTTGAACATGGAGCCAATTTTGTCTTTTTTATGAATTTCATAGTAATTATAGAAATCCATGTCCTATCGATACATAATTTAGAACTTGTGGTATTTTTGCCTAGAAGGGACGTGGATTAATTGAGCTCGAGCTCCAAAACTTGTAAAAAAAACTGAACGTTTTTGTCGCAAACTTTGTCAGATGTTTTCAATGCTTGTAAAGTTCCATCATATAATAGCATTCATGGAAGTCGTGGCAAAGCAAGCAAAATCGATGCTCCAGAAAGTTATTTCAAGAGCATTTTGGAGTGCTAATTTTTTTTTTCATGACTTCCACGATGTCATTTAAGGATGAAACTTTGTAAGCATTGAAAACATTTGTCAAAGTTTGCCAAAAAAAAAATTTTGAGGGGATTTTACTGTTCGCCGGAGACTCGTATGAGCTCGAGCTGAGAAGGACAATTTCACTCTGGAAGATACTACTATAAATGCTGTCGAACAACTCTCGTCATAAATGACCGAGAATCGACGCCGCCATATTAGGGACATGTACCCCGCGGCAGGCATGGCGAACCATCTTGAAATCATTCAAATCGTTTGTATTAGAGACATGTGGTGCATTAATTGTTCAAGATACCACTGATGAGTCCTCTGCCGAGATAAATGTGATGACCTTTAAAATCAGGTAAAATGTTGAAATAAATACAGCACCATCGAGGCGCTTGCCATGTCTAATAAGTGTGTCCAAACATAGGAATCCGTTATTTACGGTGTTTGGTTGCACCTAGAAAAAAATAGGGGTTAGCCGTAGAGACCGGGTGTGTAATTATTGGCATAGACAGCAGATTTTCCTTTCAAGAGGTTGGATCCCTTTTTCAGTAGAACTCCAATTGAATTATGGTGTAGAAAGGCAATCCATAGATATTTAGAAGGATTCCTTCATACATATTTTTTTTACGGATTAGAAGGATTTATTTTTATTTTTTATTTTTTATTTTTGCGGAAAAACTTCCAATCGACTCTACCCGCAAAAGAAAAAGAGCTACATAGACTCTAGACTTCTAGAGTACTCCTAAATATTTGTATGGACTGGAATCCTTTAAAGCTTTTAAAATAAAATGACTATTTTGAAATCAAATAGGCCTTGAAAAACGAGTCAAAATCGCCAGCTTCGGTACTTATTTGCAATTGCCCCGTGCCAGCCAGCCAGCCAGCATAGCAACGATGGGCGGAAAACTAAACGCACAAATCGCCGGCGCGGCCGACCGGTCGTGCCGTGTGGGCATCTGTGATCTGCACATCCACGGTCCATCGCTCCGGCGGCAGGCCGCGTTGGCACCGAGGATCGGATCCCGGGCGCCACACGTCGCTGCCGTCCGGCGGACTTGCCGGGGGGTCCGTATCACGTTCGAGTATGTGGGGTGGGGTGGGGTGGGGTGGGGGGCACGCGACGACGCGGGGCCGTGTGGCGCCCGGTGCGCGCCTGGCTCGTGGTCTCCCGAGTCAACGCGGCACCCACCACGGCCAGCCGCTGGCGACGGCGACGGCGAGGCGCCGTGCGTTTCCTCGTCAGATTACTCCTTTCTTCTCACCGCCTCTGGCTGACGTGCTGCCGGTGGACTGCTCAGTGCTCATCATTAGCGGACGTTCTGCCGGAGAAAAGTGAGGATAATTCGGGAGCACCGATGAGAAAGCGTTCCAGGTCGTTTTCGGTACTCTTCCTTGGGCCATGGAAGTCGTTAAGCACGAACGGATGGTCGGCACTTCCAAGAGCGCGACGTCGACGCGTACCGGTCCCGATCCGGTTAATCGGTTATTATGCTCTGCGCTTTGGGGAAAGCGATGAGGCTGGGCTGGTCTGGTCTGGTCCGATCAGGGGCTCAGCCAGCGGAGTCCTTGCCGTCTCCTCTGTTCTCGGCATATTTTAGGGCCTCGCGTCGGAGAGGAGTGCGCCGAGGATCGGGTCGGAGTGGCCCGGGCGTCACGTCGCGGGCGCAGGGGCGGGGGTTCTGCGGCGCGTTACGAGTTCACCCGCGCGATTACGTGTACGTGAGGGCGCACCAGGCGCGCACGTCGGCCGTGGGGCGCCCGTCACGCTGTCTATCCCCATCTGCTGGATCGCCGTTGTTTTATCGTCGCCCTTGGTAGACAGACTGCTCATCATTACTGACGGGAAAAAAGGGGGGGACGATTTTGGATCGTCTGGCCGGAAAATCCACTCTGCATACGACGGATTTCCCGTGACGGTACTTACTACTCGTAGTGGCTCTCCGAGTAGGTTCGCTTCCTCTTTCCTTGCTCTAGATGGGAAGTTGGTTAGGAAGAAACAAATGCGGTTGGCACTACCAAAGCAACGCGATATCCCGGTCCTGGAATCATGAGCTTTGGGGAAAGCGACCAAGCTGGATCCGATCAGGGCTGCAGACCAAACAAAGCACACGAGACGCCACGGACGGATCGGCACTGGTGACATCACCGGGACGAGCGGGGAAACGCGACGGTGATCCAGCCGTGTCGATGGAGGCGACACGTGGGGGTCCTCGTCTTCTCCTCCGCCATCCTCGGCATATTTTAGGGCCAAGGGTCAGCCTGCCTGCCGCAAGATCCCGAAGAGCTAGCTGCACGAGCAACACTGGGCCGTGGTCTCGTCCGGCAGGGTGGGGGTGGGCGGCAGCCAGGCCCCACGCAATCTAACCTAATCTAAACAAGACGCCAGGCTAACTGCAAGATCTACTGCTGTTCAACGAGTCCGAAATGCGAATTTATGAGGGGCGCGCTGCCGGAGTACTACTACAGTCCAGTCCATTGGAAAGGCAAAACTGCACAGCACTGTTGAATAAGCCATCGTCCTAGACTCGTGAGAGCAATTGTCGTGTGTGAAGCATATTCGATTTATGAGAGTACATTCAGCACACCACCTCACACTGACGTCACACGATCTAGTCCTCTACTCTGCACGAGAGCCCAAGAAGCCGATGGAAAGAATATTACTGATGCTCTCACCCCAATCGACTGACCAACTTTGTTTACGGGCACCAAAAGAATCAGCCTGCAACGGCATCTGGTCTACTTACTGTCTTGCGATCACCAAGAAATAAGAATCTGCGAGCAGCCGCCCAGCAGCAGCTTTAATGGAGTCAACTGAATTTTCTTATGGAGGTTTGACAGTAATAACGACTTGCTGCAGGCAGCTCGTGATCCAATCTCAATGCTAACCTCTCAAGCCACCAAGCACCACAATCTCACAACAAATTAGGATAATAAACACGTACGTACGTAGTACTGATGCTACGGATCCATTTCAGGAAGCGGTCAGCTATGCACACACGGACACCAAGTAATCCCGCCCTGGAATGAACATATTTTTTTTACACAGGACCACACACGGGTATAGACTAAACGTCTTCGCGAGATTTGATATTTGACCCTTAATCCTCGGTGTGGCACGTCCAGTATGTCAACCCGCTGCAAAGACGACGCGACGTCAGGACACGTACTGGCCAAGTGAACGAATTAGGGAGCGAGCGAGAGACGAAGTTGATGAAGCATGCGGATATACCTTATCAACACAAAAACGCATTGCAGAACCCCGGCAACACCAGTCCACACAGAAGGGCCCTTGTCTGTCAGGGCGTCTTGCACCAACAAACCCACTGATCCCGCAAGGCAGACGAATGAAACGACGTAGGCGACAAAAAGCCAAAGCTTCACCCTGCGTATTAACAAGCCCATGTCAGAATAATACAGTGTAGAATCCTTCTTGCAGAGTAAATCCCATTTACTAGCAAATTCCTGTACCCAGCAGCACTCAATGGGACACGGTGGCACCCATTTCGCTTTACCAACCCCAGGGGAACCCCGCTACAGGCCTTCATCATCAGTAATACTGATTGGGTGCTAAGATCCATAGTCGAGAGGGAAACAGCCCAGATCGTACACTAAGCAATCACTCGGTGGAAAAGGAAGTGGTCAAGCACCATTGGTCTACTATACTCTTATGGAAGTCACAAAGAGGGAGAACGAATGTGACGATGCAATCACATAGTACAATGCTAGCAACTACAACGTTCTTTCGATCAAAAGCATTTCATCAGTTTGAGATTTTGCACAACATAAATGAATAGATGATCCATAAAATGAAAACCCTTAACCCTGCACTTGAACCTGAACAAGTAAATCTTCAACATTCCGGGTTTGCCTAGACTGTGCCTACATTTTAAGATTCATCTTGTTGCAAGATATCCGTGTGGCTTCATCTGCTAAGGCCTAGGATCCCACTTAGCGATTATATTTCCACTTATGTTGACAGTGTAATGTTCCTACTTGCTTTGTTCCTCTAGGGGCTCAACCCCATGTCGTAAATATCTTTACTTATATATATATCATACTCTCCTACTGTTTTTCTTCTTACAAAAAGCATGTGGCTTCTTTCAAATTTCTTGAAGCAGTTTTAGCTAATCCTTGCATTGGCTTTGTTATGGCTTAATGAAGCTTAAAATATTTGCAGAATGCGCAGCACATCAGTTGAGAAAAATTAAACACATTCCTTTGTCTCCAACATATAAAATGTTATACAAAGAGACTAGTTTTAACATATCGAAAACCTAGAGCCATAAAAATAACTTAATCAAGCATTCTAACTCTGATTTTGGTCAGGTTGCAACCATAGGTTTGGAATAAATTATTCTGATCGTTCCCTATGAATATATACAAACATAACTACATAGAAACTAACCACAATAAAATCAAAATGTGATACACGGGTCTAAAATTTTAGAAAAATGGGCTTCACAACAATTAGCATGCAGATTTAATAAGCCGAATCTGGCAGAACTATAGAACGGCCAAAGAGTGAAGTAGACACTTGAAGTCCTAACTTTCCACATCTACCAACAACAATTTTTTACACACGCATGATATTTAGAAGAAAATAGGTGAAACTGCACTTCTTTTTTTATCTTGCTCAGGAAGTCGCGCAGCAGAAAGTTGAACAGAGGAAATTAATGTATACAACTATAATTCAGAAATAAATCCAAATAAGCATAAGTTATAACTAGTTATTTTCAACCAATAAGAGTTTCACTTTGAACCCAACTGCAATGGTATCACATTGCCACATGGATTGTCATGGAAAAAGCTTGTCTTGAAAGGCAAGCCACAGTAACAGAAAGGTAAGAAAATATGTAGTAGGTGTTTGGCACATGTTAAATTAAATGTCAAGGAAAACAGGAATATGATAGAAACAGAGTAACATGCAATGAAGATCGAGGAGCAGTGCTAATAGGGAAATAATGAGGACCATTAGCAATAGAGAAACCAATGCTACCCTCATGAGATATACTAACTGTTTTGGCTGTCAGAACCATCAAAAAGAGAGGTCGCACTGTTGACTTACATACTTATTTGTCCAAGCACATCCATGACCACCCAAAGAAGCCTTAATATGACTTCTCTAAACCATTTAGACTCATATAATCAGATTAGTCAGCCCTTAACATATGGTCAGGCCTGAGATGACTTAAGAACCTAACCTAGGTCCAAGATATCATGGCTTTTCTCTTTTGACACAAGAATAGTCAAGGTACCTAATCAGTTTTGTTTCATCCAAAATCAATGGGTTATTAACTAAAATAACCCATCACAAGTTCAGTGTGTGAGATTATAATCATAAAATATAACTAACTTTTCAGTCGTGCAGTTAACGTGTATACAATATACATTCAGGGTTCAATTCAATCATCTAGATTACAGTAACCTATTCTTTGGTTGGTTAATATGCAGTAACTAGAATTCACTGATCAATTCGATAAACCGGTGCCAAATCGAGCAGTAATCTGACCTCCACTCGGAATCATCCCCGTAGGACGAGTAGTAGTCGTTCCCGATGGCATCCTTGTCGACGCAATTGAACATGAGCGCGGCCAGCGACGCGAAGATCCCTGCGAATCCCCCACAGAGACCCGTCAATTCCCGACCTCGGAGCCGCGACACGAATCGCCAAAAGCCTGGGGAAGCGGGAGGGAGGGGATCTGGTTACCGGGCAGGTAGTGGATGAAGGAGACCTGGACGGCGCTGCAGACGACGGCGTCGACCCAGAACCACCAGCCGGCGCCGAAGAGCGCGCCGGCGACGCCCGGCCCGATGATCCCCCACAGCATCGCCAGGTTCTCCATGGCCGCACCAAACCCTCGCCTCCACCAACTCCGCGGAATCCCCTCGCTTCGTTGCTTCCTTCCTTCTCGCCTTTTCTTTTCTGCCGATTTCCTCTCCTCTTCCCTTCTCTTTTCTTTTTGCGCCGAGAGGGGGTTGGATAGGTTGTTGGGCTTTGACTCGGACTCGGTTGATTAATCGGGCCCAATGGGGCCTCACATGTTAATGGGCCTGATGGGCCAACAAGTGATGGACCAATCGGTGGTGTTCCCTAAAAAAATCTGGGAGAGGAAGGAGGTTGTAAGTGTGAGCAGCAGGAAGAGGTGACAATGGCGCGAGGTGGCGCGTGGGCGGTGGCGGCGGCGGCGGTGCTGTGGTGGATGGCGGCGGGCGCCGGGGCGGTGTGGCTGGAGATCGCGCCGTCGGGGACCAAGTGCGTGGCGGAGGAGATCCGGTCCAACGTCGTCGTCATCGGCGACTACTCCGTCCTCTACGAGCACCAGCAGGCCCATCCCACCGTCTCCGTCAAGGTAATTCATTTACGTACATTTATTTACATACTCCGCCCGAACGATCGGTGCATAAATGCAATGTGGGAGGTTATAAAATGGAAGGATTTAACGTTCAACACTGCGAAATAAATGATGAGGGTTTGCCGCGGGTGAACCATCTCCCCCGTTTTTTTGGAAAAACATGGCAGGACTGCTGCCACTTTCATTGATAGCTTAAATTTACAGTGGCTGGATTGGGTTCGCATTCTAGTATATTCGATCGGAAAGGGGAGAAGGCAATGAATTTACAGAGACTGGGTTGATCTGTTAATGGTGAGGACCCTTTGCAAAGTTGCAGAGTGCAGATGTCATGGAGAATATTGAACGAGTCACCGGGGGTAGAATCGGTTGGTAAAATCGTCAGGAAATTGTAACGAGTCATTGGTGGCTATTACCAATTGGAAAGTCATTGATTCATTGGGATATCTCTACATTGATCTGGGGCTCAGGTGCTGGTTGTACTGAAAAACATTTGGTACCTTTATTCATTTTCAAAGATACTGGTACATGTGATTATTTCACATTGTGCGTGTACACATAAAAGGAACAAGCTAGAAAACGTTTTGCTAGTGCAAATATATAAGGAATTTTTTAAACATTCTATATGATCCATAGTTTACCAGAGGTGTGTTTTTGCTTTCAACCAGGGCTCATTATCATCCTTCAACATTGAATTCACTGAAATAAAATACATGATGGGGCAGAACGATGATTCAATTTGTCCTGGCGCCTTATCCATTTTTCTGTTATATCTGGAGTTTTTACATCGACATTGAATTGTATGTGTTGTTTTGAAATTATCTTTGTTTGATTTTGGTTTTCACCTTGTATCCATGAAAATTGGAGTTGATAGTTCAAAATTTTCCTTTTCTTGCATGTTCCATATCAAAAATACGTTGGCTAAAGGGGGAAGGACACCTCCTTTAACTGTCCACTGTTAGATAAAAGTGAGATCTCTCTGCAAATTAACGCGGATAGCAGCCCACGGGTGGGTGGGTTCAGCACCTTGAATTCCAGCCACTAAGCTAGGGCTGAATTCTCAAGCATGTGCCATATCATGCCTTACAATCACATGGTTTTGATGTTTTAGTGCTTTACTGAAGGAAACAGAAGATCATAAATAGAGAGAATCTGCAGTATTTTAGTTCAGTCTGAGTCATAACTAGGAATAGGAAGAACTAATAAGGACTTGGGAATCGGGAGGCATTGGAATTATGATCCACCTTCTACTATTCTATTAGCTGTAACTTTAGTTCCATAGTTGCATCACATGATATTATTGCATACCTTATATTCCTGTACTTATGCAACGTGTGTGTGTGTGCAAGGGCAGTAGAATTCCAAAAAAAGTATCCCGTCACTAGGCTTCCTTCCACGTTTTATCATTCAGTTTTAACAGTATATTTATTTCCCCTTGTAATTTCTTGGAACTGACTCCAATTTGTGTTTTCTTGACTCATTTGTATCCGTTTTGATGTACATTATTCTTGCAGATCACATCCCCTTTTGGGGATACCATACACAAGAAAGATAAGGCTACAGTGGACCAATTTGCATTTACCACATCAGAAGCAGGAAATTACTTAGCTTGCTTTACAGTTGACAGTGATAACAAGGGTTTGGTGGTGAAACTAAATCTTGACTGGAAAATTGGTATCGCGGCAAAAGATTGGGATGCTATTGCTAAAAAGGAAAAGATTGAGGTGAAGTACATGAAATTATGATGGTATACCCATCATTTTTCAATTTCGTTGTTTTCCTCGTTTGGATGACAGTAATTTTCCTGAATAGGGAGTTGCACTAGAGTTGTTTAAGCTTGATGAATCTGTCCAAACAATCTACGAAAATCTGCTCGTGCTGAGGACCAAGTAAGTCAATGCACTTCTCCGGTCATGTTTCATCAATTTTGTTGATACCAAAAGGTTTAACTACTCCGTTTGATAATATTGTTCTTAATGCAGAGAATCCGACATGAGAGATGTCAGTGAGGTGACGAATGCTAGGGTCTTATGGTTGAGCATGATGTCGCTCGGTGTTTGCATTTGTGTTTCAGTTATGCAGCTGGTGCATCTAAAACGGTACTTCCGAAAGAAGAAGCTCATCTGAGATTATATACTCCTCTGCAGCATACATACATTCTATGCTCTATTTAGTACTAGCTGAAATATAATAATTTTGCCAGAATGGATGTTAAGCAATTATGTAATAGAATGATAGCATGTTCTCACCTAATCCCAGGTTCAGATAAGATGGTACTGCTGCCACTCTTCATGATCAACTTACCACTATTACAAAACAAAATGCAAGTACCAATTTTATGATGCTACTAGGCACTGGCCCCCTTGCCATAACCAAAGAAACTCTCTGTAATCACTCTGTGGTAAGCTTTCATGGATGAAATCTGCGAGGTTCTTTCCAAAGTTACTCTTGAACGCCAACTTGATCTCGTTTATGCCGACGTCGTCGCTGCCCAAGATAGCCCTCGTAACCAACCTTTTATCAGCTTCTGGGCGTTGCATACTCCTCTGCAGTAACTGACAAGGCCAAGAATAGAAGAATGAGTCAGGGACCAGCGATGTAGTAGTACAAATTCAAGTGCAGAACTGCTTGCTTTCTGCTATTCACCTTACAGTAATACTTGGAAGGAGTGTAGATGCACTTGACAACAACTCTCAGAGACTCTTCAAAATCGCCAGCCAAATTCTTCTTCAGTGCCTGCAGACATACACATTCATGATTGGCCAAGAGGTTCACCAGTGTTCTTCTGTTAAGTGGAGATCATCAGGCCAACCAGCCAGGCCATTGAGTCTGCTTACTTTGGTGAAGTCATGCCCATATATGTGCTTGTAGCTGCAGAGCGCCAGCCTGAGCTGTGGGATGCTCCTCTTGCTGAACATCTCGAGGATGGCGGCCTCGTCGACCGATCCCGTGCCGCCGCCGTTCTTGGCGTCGTACAATCGCCTGGCGTCGCATTTCGCGATGTGCCGGCTGGGTTCATCGTGGTGCGACTTGTGGGAGGTTGCCAGAGCTACCAATAGCTGCTCAGACCACGATAGGAAAACCCGGCAAGGAGTGAGCTACCTTTGCTAAGTAGAGACGGAAGAAAAGTGGCTGAAACTAGAACGAGAAGCAGGGGGTGGATAGGACAGGCATACTCTCTGATAAGGGTGCGAGGGGTCGGTGACCATGTCCTGCTCCAGGTTCTTCTTGAACCTGGCCAGGTACGCCTGCTTGGTGAAGAAGAGCTGGTCCTGCTTCCGCCGCGTGAAGACCTCGACAAGGGCGCGGTAATCGGCCGCCGCGCCGCTCTCGATGGCGTCCCTTGCCATGATCGCGTCTCGCTCCGCCAGGTCAAGCATCCACAGGTAGAGCAGGTTGCAGAGCTGGAGAGGGAGGCCATGCTGAGACTGAAAGCAGAGTACGTTGAGACGCCCTGCCTACCTGTTATGCCCTTTGTTTATCTTATTATTACCTCGTTGTCCTGATTGGCCGTGAGGGTTTTATGGAGCCTGCCGGCGAGGTCCTCGCCGAACATTGCGCGGTACGTCGCCTTGATCTGCTGCCTCTCCGACGCGCTCCGGTGAGCCAGGAGGCGGCTCAGGCGGCGCGGCTCGTCGCATGCTCCGTGGATCTCTCTGCACTCGTTCTCGAACCCTGCGGCGGCAGGAGAACGGGCAGCCATGCTCGGCACTTCAGCGCCGTGCTGAGGCTTTCGATGTGTGAACCACGGCTAGTGCAGAGATGCATAAGGGAGAGAGGGAGAGAGAGCCATGTTGTTCTTGGCTTCCTTTTAATGGAGGAGGGGAGGAGAAAGGAAGAAAGTTATCTGGAATTGGCCAGAAAAGGGAGCAATGGAAAGGAAAGGGGAGGGAAATGTGTGTCCTACTCAGCATCGGTTTTCAGTGATCATGGGGATATTGACTTTAAGGCCTTTTTTGCTTGGACGGAATGTGAATTATTATTAAATCAGTCACCCTGAAGTCATGTCCTATGATGGCAGAGTACTAAGCATTCCTGAAGGAAGAAGAAAGGAAGAAAGTTATCTGAATTTAGTCAGAAAAGTAAGCGATGAAAAGGAAACCAGGAGGCAGATGTGTTGCCCTACTCAGCATTGTGGTTTTGAGTGCAGTGAGAGGGTTTTCGGCGCTCATGCGGATCTTGACTTTTAAGCCCTTGTTAGCTTCTAGGGAATGCAGGTAATTAAATCAATCTGAACCTAGGCCATATGATGATCCAGTTAATGAGTGTGTAATCCTCTTAGTCCAACTTAGTCTGGGACAAAGACCATGTTACCTTGTACAAATTCCAAAGAAGAAAAAATACAGAACTAGTACATTGTAGGATGAAGTATGGATGTAGTACAAATTTCCGTGGCAACATTTCCATGGTGAACAATTACGTATCTGGCTCGGTCTCTCGAAGATGCTCAAAGGGATAGGATTGCGTGCATGTGTTTACAAGTATATGAATGTGTGCGCGTGTTGTGAGCGTCTACGTATGTGCTTTGATTCTCAGAAAGAATAAGCCGGAAGTTACGCATACAGTTTTTCATTTTCACGGCACAAAAACCGACCTTTTGTTTTCTCCTTGGACAGTTGCAGTTCATAAAGAAAAGGAAACAGGGAGAAGCAAGTCCAGGATGTGGAGGGAGCAAAGGGCAGGCCGGTTAAGTGGTTGACAGCAGAAAAGATCCTACGTGCCAAACTGAGCAAGACGTAGTAGATGGAGATGTCGTAAAGTTGGCTTGGCGCACAAAGGTTTTTCAGAGAAAGGAAGACGCTCCTCCTTTTCTATTTTGGTTTGGTTTCTGAAGAGAGAAAGGATCGGATGGCGCTGCCTTTGGTTGCCGCTCGACATAAAATTCGTCGCCGAGGCTGCTTTTGCGGCCGAGCCGACGGTGACTGGCCGTGTGGTGTGGTGGTATATCTGGTGGCACCCATGCCCATGGGATAGTCGTGCGTGGACTCCCACCCGGTGGGCGCTGACTCGGAACCCCTCGCTGCCTTCCGCTCATTTCTTTTGCTCTTGGCCGAATTTTCGTGTCCTCATCACGGAACTGGGACGCGCCACCTCTTTCTTTCCAGCTCCAAGTCGGTGCGCCACGTTTGGTTTGTTTTCTTTTCCTTGGGAAAGCACGACCCGCCTATAGTAACACTGGATGACTGGAGGGTGTCACGGTTTGTATCCATCTTGCCGCCGTGGCCACGAGTGCAGCAGAGTGTGGTGCTTTCTGTCTCATGGTCACGGCCACCACCGGACGAGACGAGAGGACGTCAACTATCGTCTGGGGCAGCAAGGCTCCACCAACAACCTGCATCTTTGCATGGCGGGCTGCAAGCAGTCCTATGGAGCTTGACAACCTTTGCCCTGTTTGCCGTGCGGAACCAGAGGATGCATTTCATGTATTGTGTCGCTGCCCCGATGCCAGGGAACTATGGCTTGCTATGCCAGATGTGTGGCCCTTGCCGAAGCTCGGTAGTATGCATGTCAAACTATACACGGGGTCGGAATAATGGTTACTACGTACGCCATGGAGCTTGCCAGTGGACCACCGGATTTATTTTTATCATGCTATTATGGAGGATTTGGTATATACAAAATGAAAGCACGATAAGCTAGCTTCCCCGATTCAAGTATCGGTCAGATTTCTTCGAAGCTATGTCCAGTCTATCTTAATGATTGCACATGAGCCAGAGAGAGGCCCTTTGAAAGGAAAGTCAGTGGCTGTGGATTACCAACAGGAAAGAAAGCTTTTCTGTTGCTAATATGACACCGGGGAAGGCCCAATCTCCATGGACTAGACCTAAAGAAGGATGGCCGAAACTAAATAGTAAATACAGATGGATCCTTCGCGGCAGCGGACGAAACAGGAGGAAGCGGTATGGTCTTGCGTGATCATATGGGAGCAATTATTATATTCAGCGCTTGTCGCTGTCTTTTCCATTGCACCAGTGCTCTAGAAGCAGAGTTGGCTGCCATACGTGAGGGGGTATCATCAGACTTGCATTGCAAAGGAGCAGCTTGCCAATAATGATTGAAACAGACTGTCTGGAGGCTCTAACACTTGGGAAGAAAGGAGGAAATGACAGATCTTCAAATAGCTTTCTGCTCATGGATCAATGGAAATCTTGTCTTGCTCACATACGTCGTAGTCAAAATAATGTCAGCCATTTGTTGGCAGCTTCTGGTAGGACTTCGGGTTGCACTATGGTGTGGCTAGGTTCTGGACCTGATGAGGTTGTTAATCTCTGTATCTTCGATAGTAGTTTTGCTACGTGAGTAACACAAATATTTCCCGCAAAAAAAAGAGAGGATGTCCTTATTGTCGTGGCGGCGTGGGGGAGGGGTGGTTCCTTGATTGCGGATAAACGGGACGTGCATGTGCTCGTCTGCCTCTCCGCGGCACGGCACACGGCTGTCGGCCTGACCATTTCCTTTTTTTTGAGGTTTGCCTGACCATTTCCTATACGCCGCATAAAGCATTTGTTACTTCGCATCTCATAGCAAAAGCCCCCCCCCCCGCCCGCCATTCTATGAGTCGCTTTCTTTTTGCGTTTATGGCACCCCCCTCCCCCCCCCCCCCCCCCCCCCCCCCCCCCCCCCCCCCCCCCCCCCCCCCCCCCCGCGCGCGCCGATGCTGGGCCGGCCCATTTTTTTAGTTTTTCCTTTTTCTACTTCCATGCAGAAAAGTCAGGCGTGAGGTGATGCAGAAAAGTCAGGCGTGAGGTGATGCAAACTCGCGACCTCCTCTTTCTGTCTAAATTGCGCTAACCACTCATGACAACTCACTTGTCGTGTCGTGACTACCTACATCCTTTTTTCTCTTCTCTTCTTTCTTTTCTTTAATCTTCTTTCTATTTTTCTTTATTATTATTTTTGTTTTTTAAATACACGAACTTTTTTAAATCCGATGCTATTTTAGCAAATTAGCGAACTTCTTTAAAAAGATTTTTTAATTCATGATTTATTTTTTACTTTTTATTTTTTTGTATTTTTTCAAAAGTTAATGTTGACCGGTCAAACGCGATCGAGTGACCAGGAACCCAGTCGAGCGCTTGCCTTCTTCTCCACGAACGGGGGCGCGTGAGCGCCAGGACCTGTTCGGGCGTAAGGTGCCGAACGGGAGTTCCCATCGGTCTCGGCGTCGCAAGTGCCGCATGCGTGTGCTGACTATGAAGAAGGATGAAGTGCGGCAATGCGGCCAAAAGTCAGGCCGGGGGTCGGGTCCAGGGATGGGAATGGGCCGGCCCTCTGTTTTGCTCGAGGGCATGGAGTTGGCCCAATGGTCCATTGGTAACTGATCTCATGTCCCATTGTGTAACATTTGATTCGACTGGCAGAAAATAGGGAGTACTCCCTCTGTAAACTAATATAAGAGTGGTTAGATCACTATTTTAGTGTCCTAAACGCTCTTATATTTGTTTACGGAGGGAGTAGTAAACAACAACATTTTTTCAAATAACATCATTCAACGGTAGATTTTTTTTGTTAGCATTTTAGGATGTCAAGAGTTTATTTGTTCAGATAAAAACAAGGCATATATGAAGCCATTTCTATTTCTGCCATGAACACGTTAGCATCACAAGTTATCATATTTGCAACTAATCGTTGGTTGCGGCACAACTCACGCGATACTAAAAGAGAATGTAATTCTCATTAAATAAAATAGAGAATGTAATGACTCACGCTAAAAGAGTGCAGTAATTCGCTCGTGATTCAGATGAAATTCAGACTTCACTACACTTGGAGTAAGATTTATGAACTGTTCCATGAATGTGATAAGCTTTTGCAAGTTTATGATCGACCATTTTTGTATTCTAGTCATTGTGGACATTACACAACGCTTGTGGTTTTTCTATAGCAGGGTAAACAAACAGTCAGCTTCGGATTCTCAAAATCCATAGCCACAACTGATTCTCAGAATCTCAGCCATAGCTGATTCTCAGGAATCTGTAGCCCAAACAAAGGGGGCCTAAATCACAATGCCAACTCAGTTTTGACAGTAAGCAAAAAAAGCTGTTTCAGTACACACACAGAGCAGCTGGCCATTGCATTTGCATTCGTCTTTTTTTTTAATACACTGTACCTTACTTTTTTTTTCTTTTTTTAATATACTGTGCCTTACATCTCCCAGCCAGCTTGCTGGAAGCAGAAGCAGAACAAAAATTGTCCAGCTCTGAAGCAAAATGAATGAATGAATGCTCCCTCAGCAGCTGCTCTCTACACATAACCAAGCTTTTCGTGGTTTTTAACAAGCGCCTGCCAGTAGGCAGCGAAAATCGAACGGAACAGGAATTCATCCACGGTTCTAAATACAAACTCTCAATGAAACAAGAGGACTGAAACTCGGCACATCGGCGGAGCGCATTGGTTGCCACGGCATCGCCGGAGGCACGAGTCGTCACGACATCCCCACCGCGTAGAGTGCCGCGTCGGGTTGGTAGTATCTTGTATCCGTTATCTTCGACGGTGGCCAGTACCGGAACACAGATCTCCCAAGTATGTTCCTCACCGGGAGCGGCCCCCTGAAACATCACAGATCACAAAAGAAATCAGACCTGGATTCTATGCAGCTGAAGCTTATAGGATGAAAACGGAGCTTGGTTCGGAAGCATACCAGTTATGGGAGTCCAAGCTGTTGTTACGGTTGTCTCCCAGCACAAACACATACCCTTCCGGTACAAGCTGCAAGAATAACAGCAGCAATTAGCTCGCAGAAATCGGAAAGGCTGACATCTCTATAGGCATTGTCATGTATGAATATGCAAGGAGATATGCAGCGCTGGGTGAGATATTCTCTGCTACTAGTGGGCCGGTATGCGGCGCAATTGATACTTTTAATGCCAAATTCATTCCAAAATTTCAGATTCTGTTTGCTTTGAGCAAATATCAAACATTTCAATGGGATCATGTCAGCTAAGGCTCGTTTTGTCATCGCGGTGGCTTTTCATAAGCGCTTATTTATTTATATTCGCTCGTAGGTACAACAGTTGGTTAGAAAGATTTCTTCTTTAGACACTAACAGAAAAATCTTACTTGCATTAGTAAATATCCCCTAAACTAACTACAGGTCCCAGAATTCAGCTCAATTCAGCACAGCAACCGCAAAAAAAGCCTAAATGTTCAAAGATCATACAGTATAATGTACACAGCTCACAGCATACAAAATACGTAGTGGTAGAGACACTAGAGACTAGACACAGAGGATAAACATACCAATGGTTCCATCTCATAGTTGTGTGCCTCCAGCACAAATTCTTCATCTTGAAGTACCCCGTTGACCAGTAACTTGCCATCGCGCACCTATCAAAGAACCAAGCGAACAACTGTTATAGCTCGGCTCGAGCAAAGGATCAAACTTTTTGCAGCACAGCAATTACTGGTAGCAACGCAAAGAAACAAACACAAGGCACTACCATTGGGATAAAAGCTTACTTCGACGTAGTCCCCTCCCTTGGCCACAACCCTCTTGATGAACACATCACTGGAGCTGTAGCCCATATCCTGCCATAACATTGTACTCAAATTAGCATCAAATTCACTGGCAGTATGAATCATGGAAACACTGAATTGGAGAGACTGGAAATCATCATACCTGAAGAGCTGGGGGAGCACGGAAGATCACAATGTCCAAGATTTCCGGTTCCCGGAACACATATGACACCTGTGGATCACATTATTACAACAAATATCAAAAACCAAGTAGAGCGAGCAAAATGACAAACTAATCATCAGATAATCCTCCGTAAAATGTTTTACCTTCTCGGCGAGAATACGGTCCCCGACGTCGAAGGTCGGGTACATGGACTTGGACGGGATGGACCTCGGCTCGGCAAGGGAGGAGCTGTAGAGCAGCGGCACGGTCACGGCGGCGAAGGCCGTCTTGGCGTCGTCGGAGCACGAGCTCACCCACTTGGACAGCCAGTTGCTCCTGCTCATTGTGGCGCTAGCACCGATGTTCCGGGCAATTGCGCCAGAAGCAGAAGCAGAAGCTCCGGCGGTTGGAACACCGCTGAACGTCTTCCTGGAGGGACGGATCGAAGGCAGCGGTGGCGTGGGAGGAGGGGACGAGGGCGCCGAAGACGACGAGGGGGCAAGGTCGCTGCAGGGGAGCCACCTCGCGGTCTGCAAGAACGGGAGGAGGTGCGCCGGGTTGAACAGCCCGATCGAAATCGACGACGAGCCGGCCAGAGACGCGGCGCCGGAGATTCCAGCCGTCGACGACCCCGCCGTCGAACCCTGGGCGAGCACCGACAGCAACCCCACAGCGAGAGGCGGCGGCGGCTTGGAGGAAGAGTACGTCCTCGAAGGGAAAAGAGAGTGGCTTCCGGAGGCGGCAGCGGCGGTGGCGGCGAGGGCCTGGGGCTTGGGGTGGTTGTGGTCGTCGGCGGCGTCATGGCCGTCACCGCCGCTGGCCCGGAGGCGCTCGGGCTGGTGGCGAGAGGAGGTGAAGATGCAGAAGGGGCGCCAGGATCCCTCCTGGAGGAACCGGCACCCGGCGGAGGCGGAGGACCCGCAGCGGAGGCCGAGCGACGCGGCGAGGTTCTGCGCCACGTAGCCGGAGTAGGAGACGGTGATGCGGATCGCCATGGCGAGCAAGCAGAGGAGCCGTAGTGTTACCAAGAAGAGCTGGATTGGGCGGTCGGGGGAGAACGAGCAACGGGAGACGCGATCGGCTACTGATTGCAGACCATACCGGCGGGGTTCGACTGGCGGGGCGGCTGGGCGGGGGATGGCGAGGCCGCGGCGAGCCGGGGGAGAGGCCGGTGGATCGGGCGGCGCTGGGTCGGGGGAGGTGCGGCGGGGTCAGGCGGCGGCGGCGGGGGGGTTAGCTCCCGGCGAGTCGGCCTCGCCGGAGGGCGAGGTCAACGGGGGCGGTCAATGGGGTAGGCGGCGGTGTGGGTGTTGCGGGGGAGGGAAAGCGCGAAGCCGACGGGCGGGTGGTGTATATAGACGCGTGCGCGCTCACTGTTGACGGTGAGGTGGACATCCCCTGGCCCCAAGCATTTTTTAGAATTTTCCCGGTAATTACTATTGGAGATGGGTTCAACGACAGAGGAAAAGAGTGAGGAATGAGCAAACTTGGGGCATGTTCGGAGTCTCGCCACTCCGCACGACTCCGCTCCCGGAGTGGCCCGACCTTCAGTTGAAAACACGGGGTGGAGAAAAAGATGCTTCACAGATTCTCGTATTTCTCGAAGCGGTTGATTGCCGAACAGATCTTTATTACTAACTGAATCTTACTATATCGAAATTTTGGTTCTAATAACTCTAGGAAGGTACATTTCCACTATGCAAAACCGCGAGAAGAAATAATATGGATGTCTTTGCAATCGTGTATTGAGGTTTTTTACAAGATCGCATGGTCGAGAAACGTAAGAAAGCAAGAAAACACAATAATTTGATAGCAATGCAACTTAAAGCAGACAACTACAAAATATGAAAAGTGTAAATAGTTGATTCGAGTAACTCTTTAGAGTCATAATGCATATGAGCTTTTTTTTTACATCACTTTTTTGTAGGAAGTCTATGGAATGCATGGTCGAGAAACGTAAGAAAGCGAATGTATGTGAAGCAGACAACTGCAAAAATATGAAAAGTGTGAATAGTTGATTAGAGTAACTCTAGTAGAGCCGAACCATCATCATAATGTATATATGGAGTGGGCTCCACGTGCATACGAAGACCGTCAACGTGATGTGCAAGCTCAACGCCTTTGTATTCGTTGCATCCGTGTCATGGGACTCACTCGTCAATGAAACGTCAGTTTCCTTCGATCTCCCTTCGATTCCCACGTGAAATCCCCTTTGCGCCAAACAATCGGGTTGGATGACGTGCGCCTCAAAGGTTGGCTCCGAGGCGTAAATTTGAAGACTGAGAGGCCACATATAGAGGGCGCTTCATAAATTACGATGATTCTGACAGGCATGATGATTATGTTTTTGTGATTTTCTTTTTACCAAAAGCACATTAACAGTTATTATGACGATTTGTCAAGTATAAAGACTCTGTTTCCCATGTTTCCGGGTTTTTATAATTTTGCAAACCAAAAGGAAGCGCAGGGGAGAATGACGAAGATCGAGATCCTTTGGAAAAAAAAAACAAATCCTTTTTTTTTCTTTTAGAATCATCCGAACCCTCCCCCCGGTGGCCAGTTTGAAGCTGCCATGGCCCATGGAAAGGCGATGGCGACTCGAAAATTTAACGGAGCCAAATTAGACCAGACAGGGCAGGCCGCGACTGCTGCCTCCCACCGCCACCTCCCGCAGAACGCCACTGTACAAATGTATGTTTATCTGTAGCTCCGTTGACGGTAACGGTAACGTAACGCAATGTTTTATGCATAGCGGCTTCGTCGCTCTATTACACCACGTGATCGGTATAGCTGCGCTGCTTCTCGGCAACTTCCGCTGCCCCAGTGACAGTGAGTGAGGCCTGGCCAGTGATTGGTTGGGCACGGTGGCAACCAGAATTGCGTGCTCCGAATCGACCGGATAACTGGAACAGGGAAAACGGGGAGCTGCGCGTTCACATACATGATACTGGTGGCTGAGAACTATGGATATGATCGTCGCAGAATAGTAAGTAAAACAGAAGCCGAGAATTATGTTGTTGTTTTTTCAACCACCCCACTGTACTTACTTATGTGTTTGACATGCGGAGAGGGGAGAAAATTCTTTGTGCCCCAAAGGATGCGATGGTCAAACAGCACAACATGCGTCGGTTCGGCTAAACAAATTGGCGGACAGAAAGGAGTCACGGCGTGTCAGTAAAATATACCGTAACCGGTGAAATTCGAACTAGAATGCTCGAACATGTCAACAAACAAATCGAGCCGATCCATCCTAGAAGACCGGTACGGTCGCAGACACGCGGGCCCGTCGACGTGTACGCGACCCGCCCACCAGCGAAAAGATTCCGGGGAGGGAGCCACGGATGTCGGGGCGGGCAGGCAGCCGTAAGCGCTGACGATTCCCAGTTCTGGTATCTCGTCTCGGACGATGAAGGATCCGTCGCGATCAGGTGACGACCGTGCCGGTGCTGCTACAACGGCGTGTCAGTAAAAATCTAGACGTGTTCGGATTTAGTGAAACGTTCGACGCACCAACAAGAGGGATGGGATGAATCTTCCTTTCCCTGGATGGAAATGGCCTATCAGAACTTACACGGAAGGAACAGGAGCGGACCTTTTCCCGGTCGCCGAGGGTTTCTACATTTGTCCCGCTCTACGTGGCGGAACTAATTAACCGTGCGTGTTGAAAACTAACTTGTCAACCCTCCTCTCCCTGTGTGCACAGAGCGGGAGCTTCTTCACTCATCATGCCACAGTCAAAACGAGAAACAGAACAAAAATACGTATATGGGGGAAGTCAGCGTCCCATCCCTTTCTTCGACCAGAAGGAGCCTTCAGTTCAAGTGTTGGTGCCGTGCATTCATGCATCTATATCCATGCACGCCGAGTGGAGAGACCTCTCCGCAGTGCCATACATTAACATAGAACCATCTTTGACCTGGCGTGCCCGTTCCCCCGAACGAGACAAGTCGTAGCAGCTTCATCATCATCATAACAATATGCAATGAGAATCACTAGGAGGAGCATCAATTTTCTCCTAACCCAACACCCAACAGCCAAGAGCCCGACTCGAAAAGAAACCCCTGAAAATTATGCTCCAGTGATAAAATAAAAAATAAAATAGACAGGCTGCAAGACCAAGGTTCTGCAATGGCAATCACGAACTAGGTGTACTATTACAAGTTTACAACCTTTGCCTCTAAAAATAGGAACGATTAGCTCTGTTAGCACCGAGGAGGTCCACAGGCAGAACGATGCTAACAACAAGCGTTAGACAAATGAATCTGGTACCAGGCAATTGACAAGATGGATAGATAGTCACTCAAGCTCCACCGGTAGAATTGCCTGGAAAATTAATTACAAGTTTTTTCTTTCCTCAGTAGACAGGAGATACAAGAGGCGCCCGCCCGCATTTCACGGCCGATCCAATCATTGTCAACTTACATCTAGCGCCGGCCTCGCGCCTTTGACCTCCCTTTCTGCACCGCACAAAAATAACAAGGTGTGAGAAGATTGTCGATTTGATAGCTTACTACATCGTGTGTGAAACAAAAACAAAAACACTTGTGCTTGGCATTGTCATATCATTGTCGAACACTGCTAATGAACAAAGGATGCTGTCGTAAGATGATGGGAATTTTACTCACAGATGTGCCACCAAAGCTGGACCCTGAAGCTGTAGCCCCACCTGTGGGTAGGTAGGTAGACAAATGGAATGTCATACAAATCACAGAAAGAAATGAATTGACAAAGGAGAATATTGTTTAGTTCTAACTGAAAGTATGAATCACAACATGGGCAGTAACGATACTAACAAATCAAATCAAAAACCGTCGTAAAGTAAAGCAGTCACAGTGTATGTACAGACATGCTAGCTTTATTGTAACTAGCTGAAGTAATAATGCACAGATCACGTACACTAGTGCTGTCATCGACATATTGCACTAAAGTATTACAGTAACATTTAGATGACACAGTTAATTCCATTGCAGCTACAATATGCCATAAAGAAACAAAAATGCAGACACGCCAAAACTGCTGGGAATCATCATAGGGATCCAGCATTCAACTGAGAACATGTCACCTCAAATAAAAAGATTAGCGGTTTTGCAGCATGTACTGTACAAGACTTTTTAAGATCCCGATGGTGCTGACACTAACAATTTGTAGCAAGGATACATTCAGATGCAATTGCAGCTACAAAATGTGAGTCATCAAAGTAATGCAAATTTCTAAACACTTCAAACCATTCGGATCTGGGAGAGCCATCAAAGTAATGCAGTACAGCACATAAAACGATCATCGGTTTTTACTGTGTGTAACTGACATTTCTCATAGAACCTTTACCCTCCATGACCAGAGATCAATTAAAATGAACATCAAGTAACGTACATCACAAGGAAGTTTGAGTACCTCCAAATGGCGTAGAGAATAGTGAAGTTCCAGTTAAAGCAGGCGTTGAAGGAAAAGATGGGGTGATACCCCCAAATCCAGACGGAGTTGGTGTTGATCCAAGAGTAGGAGTGGAGGATGTCCCAAATGGTGTGGACAGCGAGGCTGATCCAGTTGTACCGAAAAGGTTAGTTGTGAGACTTGAAGTTGTTGGTGTTGAAAAGAGACTTGAAGTGGATGGAGCAGAGGCCGGCATGCTAAAAGCTGTGAAGGCACTCGAGGAAGTTCCTCCAGAAGGGAGCAAAGATTGCTGTGGTTGGCTTGTTGCTGGTGCAGCAATTTGTGTTGTGGGCTGTACAGGAGCAGGCAAATGCAATGTCGGATGGACCCTTTTGGCAGCTGCTTCTTCTTTGGCTGCTTCTCTTCTATTTGCCTCTAGAAATGGATCATTTGCATTGCCCAGACGGCGCTGACCGTGTAGATATTCAGTTTTCATCGACACAACATATTGATGAAGATTTTCCACCTGTACAGAAAGTAACATCAGATATTCAGTTTTCATCGTCATAATAACAAAAACTTTTCCCCCTCTTATATTGTCCATATACTATTTGATTTTACTAGAAAATTCATCAGTTAACTGCTTTATATATAGGCACTAATAATCAACAATAAATGACAGATATCATGGTCGCAACTTCAAAAATACTAATTTGAACAGTACATGTTAGATTTCTCATTTCCATATAGACAAGGTGTCACCATAGAAGTAACATAGATGAATAATAAGATGTTACCTTTGAAGCGACATAGATGAAATAGTCATGCACATTCGACATAACTTTTGGTAGAGATTCCACAGAAGATGATGATCTTTTATTGCTCTCGATTTGAACCAGCTGCTCTAGTTCAGTAATCCACTTGCAGCATTCGTCAAGATACTTCTCAAACTTGTTGACAGTTTGCAGCATAAAAAGGGAAGGCCTCTTTGGGACGCCACTATAGAAATCATTGGTTGGTCCAGGCTGATTGGGCAGAGCTCCAGCAGGTCCAGAAGGATTTGAAGAACCTGTGGCTGATTTGAGGAACCTTGGTCTCAACATCATATATGAGCGAATAGCAAATTCTGTGTTCCACATCATTTCATTGACAACAGTCATCAACTCCTGAACAGATGCCTTCTCTCTCTCAATTATGGTTGCAGTCCCTGCGAGTTCCTGTTAAAGCAAATGAATATTTATCCGCCCAAGGAAGGATGTTCTAGGAATAGGTAGCATGTGCTTTATGAATGTATGTATATTACCCAATTAGGAATAGATATCATGTGGTCATGAAATCTTCCTAGTACTCAATAACACTCCCTATTTCCCAAATATCCTTACAGTTATGGATTACTAAAAAAGATGTCATTCTGGAGGACCGAGGCCGAATCAGAACTCCCAATATCTTCTAAATTATTCAGATTAGATACTTGATGAAAATCGTATGTGTGAATTTGTCATGAAAAGGTACTTCCATAATATGAAATTCTGTGGGGTGTTACAACTATATTATGATAAAAAAAACAGTGGGAGAAGTTGCATTTGGAGACCATGCCAGTGTCCAAGAGGACTGCTTTCATAGAAATGAGGGAATACAAGGACCGTTACTTCGAAATAAAATAGTCAATGCTACATGGGATATTAACTTCATGTTTTCCTCTCTTTCATTTTAAATTTTTTTGCAGAACTCCAAAAATATAATGGCTGGCCCAATCTTAAGGTATACCCTTAGCCTGCACTGTTTCACAAACTTATTAACATTTCTGTGCTAATATATTAATTTAGCTGTATAAACGTCCTTTTTTCTTTCACAAGAAACAGTTTAGTCACTATTCCTGACAGAGGAATTTGTGATTGTGAACTAAGCTTTACCATCTAACGATTAAATTGCATATCTTACAGTCTTGCTAATATTGCTTACTGAGAAAATTCCATTACAGAATACTCTGTGCTAAGACGATACATGTCCATCCATCATTCAGGGAACTACAAAATAATACGCAACATTCAGGCTACTCTGTTCCAGTGGGGAAAAAAGGAATGCCTACGCGCTACTAGGTGACAACATACCGCCTAGCGCTTAATCATGCTATGCATGCGCTCAAGTGAGATAGGCACTAGGCAGTGACAAAACACACAATTATCTTCTTGGGTCAAGTTTATGATATCAAAGATGCAGACGCATATCTTTTCCAATTGAGTGTTGAAGGTGAATGAGCACAATCCTATTTGTCTCCATTGCACTTCACTAGCTCATTGATCTTCCAGTGGTCAATGTGTGAAAGTTCATTGCTTCAGAACAAGACAAAAACAAAGATACATACACTCCATGCAATGAGAAACTTGAGCAAGGGAAATAGTCGAACCTGAGCAATGTGACTTGCATCGAGCTCAAAATTGACATTCGAGATTGAGGAGTCATGAAGGCGACTGCACTGATCCAACCTTTCACTCTCGTCCTTGTACTCCCGTATTTTATCCCTACAAGATTGATTGTTAGCAAACCACGTTCTAGGTATTTTCAGCACAAAAATCTTCCAAGTAATTCAGAGTGTAAACTGCGGCTGTATGACAACAATTGCTAAACAGGTAATGGAAGGATACAAACTCTGTAACCCTAAGCTCATAAAATTGACCCCTCCATGCCAATAGAAGCAGCAGCTTGACAACCCAGCTTAACTGGCAACACCAAAAGCACCTGTCTTTCGCCCAATACCTCAAATCAACACTAAATGGACACTACTAAACCACCTCAAACAGAAACCCTCAACACCAGTAGTACAATAATTCAGCAAATTAAGAAAATCGATGCCTGGGAAACTTGAAAAACGTAATCTTATCGCACAATGTCTTAATTTGAATCCCACACGCGCATAAAAACTACTCCACTCATCCAACCCAACGACAGTGCATTTCACTAAGCTGACCTAGTATAGCAGTATGGCACAATAGGGTAAACAACAAGGGGTGAGATTCCAATCAATTGGAGCAAACCAAGAGATTAACCAAAACAACTGTAACCAATGACGCCCCAACTCATCACACAGAAAAGAAGCATGCTTTTTTGACCGGAAAATAGAAAGAAAAATTAGGGAAGCCATACTCGATCTGAAGCAGCGCCTTCTGCGAGTCGGCGTGGAGCTCATCCCACTTCGTGTTGTACCCTGCGGGCTTCCCCTCCTTTGTGTACAGCATCAGCTGCTGCTGCTGCTGCTGAGGCTGCGCCGTCGGTGCGGCCAGTTGCTGCTGCTGCTGGGGTTGCTGGAAGTTAAACTGGAACGGCGAAGGCGACTGCGCCGGCGCCTGAGTCTGCGCCGGCGACGGAGTCTGAAACGGGTTCTGCGGCGCTGGGGTTTGGAACGGATTCTGCTGCGTTGGCGTCTGGAAAGGGTTCTGCTGCGCCGGCGAGGAGAAGGAGAACGCCATTGCCGCGGATGGCGGAGGGGCTCCTCTCCGGCGAGGGCGGCGCGGGGAGCCGGGGATACAGGGACGAGGAGATCGAGACGGAGTTAGTGGGCTCTGGGCCGCGTGGGCTCGGCGAGTTCTTTAAACCCTAGGAGACCGGAAAGAGAATCGGGAGCGGAGTGGACAACTTTACGGTTTTGCCCCCGGGTAGAAGATTCAAAAGCGATTTTTTTCACGAATACGCTAAAGATACGTATCTTTTCATCGATAGAAGGAGAGTGTTTACAGCATGAGATTAAGACGACACACTATGCCATGTACACAAGGCATGGAAGTGGTCGTCGAGCAAACAGATGGGGTTGCTCATCCCCTCAACATCCTATCCTAGGTCTCTCGGATGATGTTACCAATCACGGCGGCGCCGGCCCGAGCCCACAGGCGCGCTTCGTCTTTGAGCGTGGAGCATAGGTGAGAGACGAAGGGTCGGTCATCGTCGAAGGTGCAGCCATTCCGGTGCTTCCAAATCCACCAAGCGGTGAGGATGATGAGGGAGGACAATCCTTTATGCGCGGCAGCGGGCGCGAGGGCGCAAGAAGATGCCCACCACACAAGGAAGTCGGTGTCTACGGTCGGCGGGTCCGTAGGAGATCTAGCCCAAGCAAGAATATCATGCCACACCTGGCGGGAGAAGGAGCAGCCAGCAAGCAAGTGCTGCATCGTTTTGTATTCTTGATCACAGAGGGCACAAGCGGGTTCATGAGGCAGGCCGTGTCTAGCAAGACGCTCCGCCGTCCAGCACCGGTTTTGCAGAGCTAGCCAGATGAAGAACTTGACGCGAAGTGGTGCCCAAGATTTCCATGTGAGCTTCCAATGTGGTTCCTCGCAAGCTCCAAGGAAGAGGGCCTGGTAGCATGAACTGGCAGAGTAGATGCCCGAGGTAGTCCATCGCCATCGGATGGTGTCTGGGGAGTCGGTGAGCTGAATGTGGCGCACCGCCCGCCAGAGCTGCACGTATTGCACCATGGCGGCAGGGCCAAGAGTGCCATGGATGTCCTGCACCCAGGAACGCTGTGATAGGTAGTCTCTGACCGTGCAAATCTTCCGCCGCCTCTTCGGGATCATTTGAAATAGTTGAGGAGCGATCTCGGCCACCGATCGTCCGTCGATCCAGTGGTCGGTCCAGAACTTGCACTTGTCGCCATTGCCAACGCTCCATGTGGTTGAGGCGCGGAAGATAGCGCTGACATTTGCATCATGCTGGATGTGCAAGTGGCTCCAGGGGCGCGAGTGATCGGTGAGCTGGAGCCAGAGCCAAAGCATTCGGAGGGCGATGCTCGCGCGATGCAGATCACGGATGCCCAGCCCGCCAAGATGAAGTGGGCGGCAGACTGAAGGAAATATGCCCTAGAGGCAATAATAAAGTTGTTATTTATATTTCCTTATATCATGATAAATGTTTATTATTCATGCTAGAATTGTATTAGCCGGAAACTTAGTACATGTGTGAACATATAGACAAACAGAGTGTCCCTAGTATGCCTCTACTTGACTAGCTCGTTAATCAAAGATGGTTAAGTTTCCTGACCACAGACATGTGTTGTCATTTGATGAATGGATCACATCATTAGAGAATGATGTGATGGACAAGACCTATCCGTTAGCTTAGCATAATGATCATTTAGTTTTATTGCTATTGCTTTCTTCATGACTTATACATGTTCCTCTGACTTATACATGTTCCTCTGGCTATGAGATTATGCAACTCCCGAATACCGGAGGAACACTTTGTGTGCTATCAAACGTCACAACGTAACTGGGTGATTATAAAGATGCTCTACAGGTGTCCCGATGGTGTTTGTTGAGTTGACATAGATCAAGATTAGGATTTGTCACTTTGAGTATCGGAGAGGTATCTCTGGGCCCTCTCGGTAATGCACATCACTATAAGCCTTGCAAGCAATGTGACTAATGAGTTAGTTACGGATGATGCATTACGGAACGAGTAAAGAGACTTGCCGGTAACGAGATTGAACTAGGTATGATGATACCGACGATCGAATCTCGGGCAAGTAACATATCGATGACAAAGGGAATGACGTATGTTGTTATGCGGTTTGACCGATAAAGATCTTCGTATAATATGTAGGAGCCAATATGAGCATCCAGGTTCCGCTATTGGTTATTGACCGGAGATGTGTCTCGGTCATGTCTACATAGTTCTCGAACCCGTAGGGTCCGCACGCTTAACGTTTGATGACGATTTGTATTATGAGTTATGTGTTTTGGTGACCGAAGTTTGTTCGAAGTCCCGGATGATATCACGGACATGACGAGGAGTCTCGAAATGGTCGAGAGGTAAAGATTGATATATTGGAAGGTTATATACGGACACCGGAATGGTTCCGATAAGGTTCGGGGATTTTTTGGAGTACCGGGAGGCTACCGGAACCCCCCGGGAAAGTTATTGGGCCTAATGGGCCATAGTGGAGGAGAGGAGGCAGGCCACGGGAGGAGGCGCGCGCCCCCCTTGCCCCAATCCGAATTGGACAAGGGGAGGGGGCGCGGCTGATACGTCTCCAACGTATCTATAATTTTTGATTGTTCCATGCTATTATATATTCTGTTTTGGATGTTTAATGGGCTTATTTATAAACTTTTATATTATTTTTGGGACTAACCTATTAACCGGAGGCCCAACCCAAATTGCTGTTTTTTTGCCTATTTCAGTGTTTCGCAGAAAAAGAATATCAAACAGAGTCCAAACGGAATGAAACCTTCGTGGACGTGATTTTGGAACAAACATGATCCAGAGGACTTGGAGTGGACGTTAAGCAACCAACGAGGCGGCCACGAGGCACGGGGGCGCGCCTACCCGCCCCCCTCCCCAGGCGCGCCCTCCACCCTCGTGGGCCCCTCGTGGCTCCACCGACCTACTTCTTCCTCCTATATATACCTACGTACCCCCAAACCATCAGAAGCGCCCACGAAAACCTAATTCCACCGCCGCAACCTTCTGTACCCGTGAGATCCCATCTTGGGGCCTTTTCCGGCGTCCTGCCGGAGGGGGCATTGATCACGGAGGGCTTCTACATCAACACCATAGCCTCTCCGATGATGTGTGAGTAGTTTACCTCAGACCTTCGGGTCCATAGTTATTAGCTAGATGGCTTCTTCTCTCTCTTTGGATCTCAATACAAAGTTCTCCTCGATTCTCTTGGAGATCTATTGATGTAATCTTCTTTTGCGGTGTGTTTGTCGAGATCCGATGAATTGTGGGTTTATGATCAAGATTATCTATGAACAATATTTGAATCTTCTCTGAATTCTTTTATGTATGATTGGTTATCTTTGCAAGTCTCTTCGAATTATCAGTTTGGTTTGGCCTACTAGATTGATCTTTCTTGCAATGGGAGAAGTGCTTAGCTTTGGGTTCAATCTTGCGGTGCTCGATCCCAGTGACAGTAGGGGAAACGACACGTATTGTATTGTTGCCATCGAGGATAAAAAGATGGGGTTTATATCATATTGCATGAGTTTATCCCTCTACATCATGTCATCTTGCTTAAAGCGTTACTCCGTTCTTATGAACTTAATACTCTAGATGCATGCTGGATAGCGGTCGATGTGTGGAGTAATAGTAGTAGATGCAGGCAGGAGTCGGTCTACTTGTCACGGACGTGATGCCTATATACATGATCATACCTAGATATTCTCATAACTATGCTCAATTCTATCAATTGCTCGACAGTAATTCGTTCACCCACCCTAATACTTATGCTCTTGAGAGAAGCCACTAGTGAAACCTATGGCCCCCGGGTCTATTTTCCATCATATTAATCTCCCGTTATTTCCATTACTGTTTACTTGCTTTCTTTACTTTTACTCTTTATCATAAAAATACCAAAAATATTATCTTATCATCTCTATCAGATCTCACTCTCGTAAGTGACCGTGAAGGGATTGACAACCCCTTTTTGCGTTGGTTGTGAGGTTCTTATTTGTTTGTGTAGGTGCAAGAGACTTGAGCGTGACCTCCTACTGGATTGATACCTTGGTTCTCAAAAACTGAGGGAAATACTTACGCTACTTTACTGCATCACCCTTTCCTCTTCAAGGGAAAACCAACGCAGTGCTCAAGAGGTAGCAAGAAGGATTTCTGGCGCCGTTGCCGGGGAGGTGTGCGCCAAGTCAAGTCAAGACATACCAAGTACCCATCACAAACTCTTATCCCTCGCATTACATTATTTACCATTTGCCTGTCGTTTTCCTCTCCCCCACTTCACCCTTGCCATTTTATTCGCCCTCTCTTTTCCGTTCGCCCTCTTTTTCGCTTGCTTCTTGTTTGCTCGTGTGTTGGATTGCTTGCTTGTCACGATGGCTCAAGATAATACTAAATTGTGTGACTTTGCCAATACCAACAACAATGATTTTCTTAGCACTCCGATTGCTCCTCTTACCGAAGCTGAATCTTGTGAAATTAATGCTGCTTTGCTGAATCTTGTCATGAAAGATCAATTCGCCGGCCTTCCTAGTGAAGATGCCGCTACCCATCTAAATAGCTTTGTTGATTTGTGTGATATGCAAAACAAGAAAGATGTGGATAATGATATTGTTAAATTGAAGCTATTTCCGTTTTCTCTTAGAGATCGTGCTAAAACTTGGTTTTCGTCTTTGCCTAAAAATAGTATTGATTCTTGGAATAAGTGCAAAGATGCTTTTATCTCTAAGTATTTTCCTCCCGCTAAAATCATCTCTCTTAGAAACGATATTATGAATTTTAAGCAACTTAATCATGAACATGTTGCACAAGCTTGGGAGAGAATGAAATTAATGATACGTAATTGCCGTACTCATGGTTTGAACTTATGGATGATTATACAAAAAATTTATGCCGGATTGAATTTTGCTTCTAGAAATCTTTTAGATTCGGCCGCGGGAGGCACTTTTATGGAAATCACTTTAGGAGAAGCTACTAAACTCCTAGATAATATTATGGTTAATTATTCTCAATGGCACCCTGAAAGATCTACTAGTAAAAAGGTGCATGCGATAGAAGAAATTAATGTTTTGAGTGGAAAGATGGATGAACTTATGAAATTGTTTGCTAATAAGAGTGTTTATTCTGATCCCAATGATATGCCTTTGTCTACTTTGATTGAGAATAATAATGAATCTATGGATGTGAATTTTGTTGGTAGGAATAATTTTGGTAACAACGCTTATAGAGGAAATTTTAATTCTAGGCTGTATCCTAGTAATTCCTCTAATAATTATGGTAATTCCTACAACAACTCTTATGGAAATTTTAATAAGTTGCCCTCTGATTTTGAGACTAGTGTTAAAGAGTTTATGAATTCGCAAAAGAATTTCAATGCCTTGCTTGAAGAAAAATTGCCTAAGATTGATGAATTGGCTAGGAACGTGGATAGAATTTCTCTTGATGTTGATTCTTTGAAACTTAGATCTATTCCACCTAAGCATGATATCAATGAGTCTCTCAAAGCCATGAGAATTTCCATTGATGAGTGCAAAGAAAGAACCGCTAGGATGCGTGCTAAGAAAGATTGCTTTGTGAAAGCGTGTTCTTCTAGTTTTTATGAGAATAAAGATGAAAATCTAAAAGTTATTAATGTGTTCCCTATTAAATCTTTGTTTTGCAATATGAATCTTGATAATGATGGGACTGGAGATGAGTCAACTTTAGTTAGAAGGCGTCCCAAAAATTCGGAGTTTTTAGATCTTGATGCAAAATTTGGTAAAAGTGGGATTGAAGAGGTTAAAACTTTAGATAGCAATGAACCCACTATTTTGGATTTCAAGGAATTTAATTATGACAATTGCTCTTTGATAGATTGTATTTCCTTGTTGCAATCTGTTCTAAATTCTCCTCATGCTTATAGTCAAAATAAAGCTTTTACTAAACATATCGTTGATGCTTTGATGCAATCTTATGAAGAAAAACTTGAGTTGGAAGTTTCTATCCCTAGAAAACTTTATGATGAATGGGATCCTACAATTAAATTTAAAATTAACAATCATGAATGCTATGCTTTGTGTGATTTGGGTGCTAGTGTTTCCACGATTCCAAAAACTTTGTGTGATTTGTTAGGTTTCCATGAATTTGATGATTGCTCTTTAAACTTGCATCTTGCGGATTCCACTATCAAAAAACCTATGGGAAGAATTAATGATGTTCTTATTGTTGCAAATAGGAATTATGTGCCCGTAGATTTCATTGTTCTTGATATAGATTGCAATCCTTCATGTCCTATTATTCGTGGTAGACCTTTCCTTAGAACGATTGGTGCAATCATTGATATGAAGGAATGGAGTATTAGATTCCAATTTCCGTCAAGGAAAGGCATGGAACACTTCCCTAGAAAGAAAATTAAATTACCATATGAATATATTATGAGAGCCACTGATGGATTGCCTACCAAAGATGGCAATACCTAGATCCATCCTTGTTTTTATGCCTAGCTAGGGGCGTTAAACGATAGCGCTTGTTGGGAGGCAACCCAATTTTATTTTTAGTTTTTTGCTTTTTGGTTCTGTTTAGGAATAAATCTTTGATCTAGCCTCTGGTTAGATTTGTTTTTGTGTTTTAATTAGTGTTTGTGCCAAGTTAAACCTATAGGATCTTCTTGGATGATAGTTATTGATCTTGCTAAAAATTTCAGAAACTTTCTGTTCACAAAAATAATTGTTAAAAATTACCAGAACGTGATATAATATTGATTCAAATTGCAGCAGATCAATAGACAAATTATTTAGGTCGTCCTATTTTGGCAGAATTTTTAGAGTTCCAGAAGTTTGTGTTGGTTACAGATTACTACAGACTGTTCTGTTTTTGACAGATTCTGTTTTTCGTGTGTTGTTTGCTTATTTTGATGAATCTGTGGCTAGTAAAAGAGCTTATAAACCATAGAGAAGTTGGAATACAGTAGGTTTAACACCAATATAAATAAAGAATGAGTTCAATACAGTACCTTGAAGTGGTGTTTTGTTTTCTTTCGCTAACGGAGCTCGCGAGATTTTCTATTTGTGTTGTGAAGTTTTCAAGTTTTGGGTAAAGATTTGATGGAGTATGGAACAAGGAGTGGCAAAAGCCTAAGCTTGGGGATGCCCAAGGCACCCTAAGGTAAATCCATGGACACCAAAAAGCCAAAGCTTGGGATGCCCCGGAAGGCATCCCCTCTTTCTTCCTCATCCATCGGTAAATTTACCTGGAGCTATATTTTTATTCACCACATGATATGTGTTTTGCTTGGAGCGTCTTGTATGATTTGAGTCTTTGTTTGTTAGTTTGCCACAATCATCCTTGCTGTACACACCTTTTGAGAGAGACACACATGATTCGGAATTTGTTAGAATACTCTATGTCCTTCACTTATATCTTTTGAGCTATATAGTTTTTGCTCTAGTGCTTCACTTATATCTTTTAGAGCACGGCGGTGGTCGTATTTTATAGAAATTATTGATCTCTCATGCTTCACTTATATTATTTTGAGAGTCTTAAACAACATGGTAATTTGCTTTAATTGTGAAATTAATCTTCCATATTGAGTTCATTGAATATCATGAGAAGTTACATACTTGATAAGTGTTTTGAGATATAAAGGTGGTAATATTAGAGTGTGCTAGTTGAGTAATTGTGAAATTGAGAAATACTTGTGTTAAAGTTGGCAAGTCCCGTAGCATGCACGTATGGTAAAAGTTGTGTAACAATTTTGACACATAGGTGTTCTTTTATTGCTTTCCTTATGAGTGGCGGTCGGGGACGAGCGATGGTCTTTTCCTACCAATCTATCCCTCTAGGGGCATGCGTAGTAGTACTTTGCTTCGAGGGCTAATAAACTTTTGCAATAAGTATATGAGTTCTTTATGACTAATGTGAGTCCATGGATTATACGCACTCTCAACCTTCCACAATTTTCTAGCCTCTACGGTACCACGCATTGCCCTTTCTCACCTTGAGAGTTGGTGCAAACTTCGTCGGTGCATCCAAACCCCGTGATATGATACGCTCTATCACACATAAGCCTCTTTATATCTTCCTCAAAATAGCCACCATACCTACCTATCATGGCATTTCCATAGCCATTCCGAGATATATTGCCATGCAACTTTCCACCGTTCCGTTTATTATGACACGCTTCATCATTGTCATATTGCTTTGCATGATCATGTAGTTGACATCGTATTTTGTGGCAAAGCCACCATTCATAATTTTTTCATACATGCCACTCTTGATTCATCGCATATCCCGGTACACCGCCGGAGGCATTCACATAGAGTCATATTTTGTCCTAAGTATTGAGTTGTAATTGTTGAGTTGTAAATAATAAAAGTGTGATGATCATCATTATTAGAGCATTGTCCCATGTGAGGAAAGGATGATGGAGACTATGATTCCCCCACAAGTCGGGATGAGATTCCGGACTAAATAAAAAGAAGAGGCCAAAAAAAAAAAGGCCCAAAGAAAAAAAAAGAAAAAAGAGAGAAAAAGAGAGAAGAGACAATGTTACTATCCTTTTCCACACTTGTGCTTCAAAGTAGCACCGTGATCTTCATGATAGAGAGTCTCCTATGTTGTCACTTTCATATACTAGTGGGAATTTTTCATTATAGAACTTGGCTTGTATATTCCAATGATGGGCTTCCTCAAAATGCCCTAGGTCTTCGTGAGCAAGCAAGTTGGATGCACACCCACTTAGTTTCTTTTGTTGAGCTTTCATATATTTATAGCTCTAGTGCATCCGTTGCATGGCAATCCCTACTCCTCTCATTGACATCAATCGATGGGCATCTCCATAGCCTATTGATTAGCCGCGTCAATGTGAGACTTTCTACCTTTTTGTCTTCTCTCATAACCCCCATCATTATACCTTACTCCACCCATAGTGCTATATCCATGGCTTGCGCTCATGTATTGCGTAAGAGTTGAAAAGGCTGAAGCGCGTTAAAAGTATGAACGAATTGCTCGGCTTGTCATCGGGGTTATGCATGATGAGAACGTTTGTGTGACAATATTGAAACATGGCCTAACTATATGATTTTGTAGGGATAAGCTTTCTTTGGCTATGTTATTTTGATAAGACATAATTGCTTGGTTAGCATGTTTGAAGTATTATTGTTTTTATGTCAACATTAAACTTTTATCTTGAATCTTTCGGATCTAAATATTCATGCCACAATAAAAAGATTTACATTGAGAATTATGCTAAGAAGCATTCCACATCAAAAATTCTGTTTTTATCATTTACCTACTCGAGGACGAGCAGGAATTAAGCTTGGGGATGCTTGATACGTCTCCAACGTATCTATAATTTTTTATTGTTCCATGCTATTATATATTCTGTTTTGGATGTTTAATGGGCTTATTTATACACTTTTATATTATTTCTGGGACTAACCTATTAACAGGAGGCCCGGCCCAAATTGCTGTTTTTTTGCCTATTTCAGTGTTTCGCAGAAAAAGAATATCAAACGGAGTCCAAACGGAATGAAACCTTCGGGAACGTGATTTTTGGAACAAACGTGATCCAGAGGACTTGGAGTGGACGTCAAGCAACCAACGAGGCGGCCACGAGGCAGGGGCGCGCCTACCCCCCCAGGCGCGCCCTACACCCTCGTGGGCCCCTCGTGGCTCCACTGACCTACTTGTTCCTCCTATATATACCTACGTACCCCCAAACCATCAGAAGCGCCCACGAAAACCTAATTCCACCGCCGCAACCTTCTGTACCCGTGAGATCCCATCTTGGGGCCTTTTCCGGCGTCCTGCCGGAGGGGGCATTGATCACGGAGGGCTTCTACATCAACACCATAGCCTCTCCGATGATGTGTGAGTAGTTTACCTCAGACCTTCGGGTCCATAGTTATTAGCTAGATGGCTTCTTCTCTCTCTTTGGATCTCAATACAAAGTTCTCCTCGATTCTCTTAGAGATCTATTCGATGTAATCTTCTTTTGCGGTGTGTTTGTCGAGATCCGATGAATTGTGGGTTTATGAACAAGATTATCTATGAACAATATTTGAATCTTCTCTGAATTCTTTTATGTATGATTGGTTATCTTTGCAAGTCTCTTCGAATTATCAGTTTGGTTTGGCCTACTAGATTGATCTTTCTTGCAATGGGAGAAGTGCTTAGCTTTGGGTTCAATCTTGCGGTGCTCGATCCCAGTGACAGTAGGGGAAACGACACGTATTGTATTGTTGCCATCGAGGATAAAAAGATGGGGTTTATATCATATTGCATGAGTTTATCCCTCTACATCATGTCATCTTGCTTAAAGCGTTACTCAGTTCTTATGAACTTAATACTCTAGATGCATGTTGGATAGCGGTCGATGTGTGGAGTAATAGTAGTAGATGCAGGCAGGAGTCGGTCTACTTGTCACGGACGTGATGCCTATATACATGATCATACCTAGATATTCTCATAACTATGCTCAATTCTATCAATTGCTCGACAGTAATTCGTTCACCCACCGTAATACTTATTCTCTTAAGAGAAGCCACTAGTGAAACCTATGGCCCCCGGGTCTATTTTCCATCATATTAATCTCCCGTTATTTCCATTACTGTTTACTTGCTTTCTTTACTTTTACTCTTTATCATAAAATACCAAAAAAAATATCTTATCATCTCTATCAGATCTCATTCTCGTAAGTGACCGTGAAGGGATTGACAACCCCTTTATTGCGTTGGTTGCGAAGTTCTTATTTGTTTGTGTAGGTGCAAGGGACTTGAGCGTGACCTCCTACTGGATTGATACCTTGGTTCTAAAAAACTGAGGGAAATACTTACGCTACTTTACTGCATCACCCGTTCCTCTTCAAGGGAAAACCAACGCAGTGCTCAAGAGGTAGCAGCGGCCCCCCTCTTTCCTTCTCCCTCTCTCTCCCTTCCCCTTTCCCCTCTCCGTTGGAAGGAAAGGGGGGGCGAATCCTACTAGGAACAGAGTCCTAGTAGGACTCCCCCCCATGGCGCGCCCCCTTGGGCCGGCCTCCTCCTCCCTTCCTCCTTTATATACGTGGGTAGGGGGGCACTCCAAAGCACAATAGTTGTTCTTAGCCGTGTGCGGTGCCCCCCTCCACAGTTTACCATCTCGGTCATATTGTCGTAGTGCTTAGGCGAAGCCCTGCGCGAATCACATCACCAACACCGTCGCCACACCGTCGTGCTGACGGAACTCTCCCTCGACCCTCTACTGGATCAAGAGCTCAAGGGACGTCATCGTGCTGAATGTGTGCTGAACACGGAGGTGCCGTACGTTCGATACTTGGATCAGTTGGATCGTGAAGACGTTCGACTACATCAACCGTGGTACATAACGCTTCCGCTTTTGGTCTACGAGGGTACGTGGACACACTCTCCTCTCTCGTTGCTATGCATCTCCTATATAGATCTTGCATGTTTGTAGGATTTTTTTTGAATTACTACGTTCCCCTACAGTGGCATCCGAGCCAGGTCTATGCGTAGATGATATATGCACAAGTAGAACACAAAGAGTTGTGGGCGATAATAGTCATACTGCTTACCACCAATGTCTTACTTTGATTCGGCGGTATTGTTGGATGAAGCGGCCCGGACCGACATTACATGACCGCGTTCATGAGATTGGTTCTACTGACGTGCTTCACACATAGGTGGCTGGCGGGTGTCTGTTTCTCCAACTTTAGTTGATTCGAGTTTGACTACGGACGATCCTTGTTGAAGGTTAAAACAACACACTTGACGAAAAATCGTTGTGGTTTTGATGCGTAGGTAAGAACGGTTCTTGCTAGAAGCCCGTAGCAGCCACGTAAAACTTGCAACAACAAAGTAGAGGACATCTAACTTGTTTTTGCAGGGCATGTTGTGATGTGATATGGTCAAGAAATGATGAGATATAAATTGTTGTATGATATGATCATGTTTTGTAAAAGTTATCGGAAACTGGCAGGAGCCTTATGGTTTTTGCTTTATTGTATGAAATGCAATCGCCATGTGATTGCTTTACTTTATCACTAAGCGGTAGCGATAGTCGTAGAAGCAATAGTTGGCAAGCGACAACGATGCTACGATGGAGATCAAGGTGTCAAGCCGGTGACGATGGAGATCATGACGGTGCTTTGGAGATGGAGATCAAAGGCACAAGATGATGATGGCCATATCATGTCACATATTTTGATTGCATGTGATGTTTATCCTTTATGCATCTTATTTTGCTTAGTACGACGGTAGCATTATAAGATGATCCCTCACTAAATTTCAAGGTATAAGTGTTCTCCCTGAGTATGCACCATTGCTACAGTTCGTCGTGCCGAGACACCACGTGATGATCGGGTGTGATAAGCTCTACGTTCACATACAATGGGTGCAAGCCAGTTTTGCACGTGCAGAATACTCGGGTTAAACTTGATGAGCCTAGCATATGCAAATATGGCCTCGGAACATTGAGACCGAAAGGTCGAACGTGAATCATATAGTAGATATGATCAACATAGTGATGTTCACCATTGAAAACTACCCCATCTCACGTGATGATCGGACATGGTTTAGTTGATATGGATCACATGATCATTTAGATGACTAGAGGGATGTCTATCTAAGTGGGAGTTCTTAAGTAATATGATTAATTGAACTTTAATTTATCATGAACTTAGTACCTGATAGTTTTTGCATGTCTATGTTATTGTAGATCAATGGCCCGTGCTACCGTTCCTTTGAATTTTAATGCGTTCCTAGAGAAAGCTAAGTTGAAAGATGATGGTAGCAACTACATGGACTGGGTCTATAACTTGAGGATTATCCTCATTGCTGCACAGAATAATTATGTCCTGGAAGCACCGCTAGGTGCAAGACCCGCTGCAAGAGCAACTCCAGACGTTATGAACGTCTGGCAGAGCAAAGCTGATGACTACTCGATAGTTCAGTGTGCCATGCTTTACGGCTTAGAATCGGGACTTCAAAGACGTTTTGAACGTCATGGAGCATATGAGATGTTCCAGGAGTTGAAGTTAATATTTCAAGCAAATGCCCGAGTTGAGAGATATGAAGTCTCCAACAAGTTCTACAGCTGCAAAATGGAGGAGAATAGTTTTGTCAGTGAACACATACTCAGAATGTCTCGGTACCATAACCACTTGACTCAGATGGGAGTTAATCTTCCTGATGATAGTGTCATTGACAGAGTTCTTCAATCACTACCACCAAGCTATAAAGGCTTCGTGATGAACTATAACATGCAAGGGATGGAAAAGACAATTCCCGAGCTCTTCGCGATGCTAAAGGCTGCAGAGGTAGAAATCAAGAAGGAGCATCAAGTGTTGATGGTGAACAAGTGAAAGTGCAATCATGCCCTTAATCTTATTTTGATGTTGATGACAACTTGCATATAGGGGACTAATCATTTTTATCAAGTATATCTCAGGATTAAGTCTCAAGGGCCGGATGTGGATCATGACTACGGACAAATTTATATCACTTAAGAGCGGAGATACAAGACAATAGCTTTGGCTCTTTTTTGGTTTGTTCTTGAGTATAGGGATCCCACACTATTAAGAGGGGACCGTCGGATTTCGTGAAAGACTTGCTCAAAACCCACAAAGTATCCTCTCACTACATCTCTGCTTCACCCCTAGCTCTTTCATTATCTTGTGCACAAAGTTCTTTGTGCTCATGAGCTAGTGTGCTCTGTTTTCACTGGACGACCGGTAATCTATGGACGTCCGGCCCTTCACAGCCGACCGGGCGTCTGGCTCTCTCCGGATGTCCGGTGCATCCTCACAGAAAGAATATAGCGGAAATCCGGTCCACTCCGGACGACCGGTCACCGGACATCCTTTTCTCTCCGGAAATCCAGTATTGCTTCAATAGAAAACTTACTAACGGATTTTCGGTCCTCACCGGACAACCGGTCACCGGACGACCGGCGCCTTACGGATGTCCGGTGGCTGTGTGCCTTGTGCTTCTTTTGTGGCCTGGTAGGACTCCCAGCGACCGGACGACCGGCGGCCCGACCGGACGTTCGGTCCAATCTGAGCCACCGGACTTCCGGTACTCACTGGACGTCCGACAACTTCAGTACACTAAGTGGCTCAACGGTCAGTTTTACACTACTATTAGCCTCCTCCCTCCACGAGATAAGGCGGACCATTCACTTTGAGCTCTCCAAGAACACATTTCACTCCCTCTCTTGATCCCCCACACCAAATCCTAGATCCCCAGGATAGTTATGAGGATGATGATATAGATGATCCTATGCTGGCTAAACTAAATAAGTTCATGTGCTCTCTCAAAGGAAAGAATCTCACTATGTTTTGTATGCTTATGGAGATGGTCAGTAAGCACACCATCACCGTTAAGGAACTCAAAACCCTCATCACCGAGGAAAAGGAAAAATATGAAATCCTTGAGAGGAAAGTCCAATATGAGGAAGCACGAAATGATGAACTACGCTTGAAAATTGGTGCAAACATTGATGTTCATGCTAGAGATCTTGCCTCCTTGAAAAAGGCTAAGGACTCTTGCGAAGAGTTGATGAATGATAAAAGTAAACTTGCTAAGTCTCATGCTTCTCTCTCTACGGATTATGAGCTCCTTTCCGTGTCTCTCAAGACTAAGGAAGAAGAGCTCACCCTTCTTACAAAGAGGTTTGAGACGCTCAAGCTTAATTATCTTGAAACTCTAGCCAAGGCTTACTCTTCTCCCATTATTAATGTTGATGCTTGTACTAATAACTCTAGTAATGACCTAGCATCTATTCTTGAGGAGAATCGCTTTCTCAAGGCTCAAATCGAGAAAGATCTCATGACATGTGCTCAAGGACAAAAGAATCTTAATGAGGTACTGAGCCAACACAATGAGGTGTTTGCCAAAGAGGGGCTCGGGTTTGACCCAAGCACAAGCAAGAAGAAGAAGTCTTCTCAAAAGTGCACCACCTCTCTAAAAGAAACATTTGTACGAGAAGGGCACAAGGAAAAAGGTAAGGTTGTTAGTGGGAAGGCCACAAGGGGCATGCCCACTCTCAACAAGCCAAAAGAGTTCATGCCTCCATCCTATGTACTTCGTAAGACTAAGGATGGAGGAGTTTATGCAAAATTTGTTGGTCCTCGAAATGCATTCCGATTCTATGCTATTTGGGTCCCTAAGACCCTTGTGACTAACTTGAGAGGTCCCATTGCAAAATGGGTGCCTCTAACCTAGTCATAATTGTGTGTAGGTGGCTTTCTCTGGTGGAGTAAAATGGGTGATTGATAGTGGATGTACCAATCATATGACCGGATATAGCAAATTGCTCTACGATTTCATGGAAGATATTCAACCAATTATGAGCATTATGTTTGGTGGAGGATCAAAAGGACAGATACTCGGGTTAGGCAAGGTGGCTATCACAAATGACATGTCTCTTGCAAATGTCATGTTTGTTCAATCCCTTAACTATCATATGATTTCTGTTTGCCAATTGGCTTCTGTTGGTTATGACACACTCTTTGGACTAACGGATGTGAAAGTCTTTAAGAGAGATACTCTCGAAGTGGCCTTTGTTGGAGAGTTGGATGGGAACCTTTACACGGTTGATTTCTCTAAAGAGAGCACATTCCATGCAACTTGTCTAATGGCCAAGGCCGACAAGGGGTGGCTATGGCATCGCCGGCTAGCCCATGTCGGCATGAGAAATCTTCAAGATCTCTTAAAGGGTAATCACATCCTTGGACTAACCAATGTCTCTTTTGAGAAAGATCGTGTGTGTAGTGCTTGCATAGTCGGGAAGCAACATCAATCAAAGCACCCACCCAAGAATATCGTGTCTACTTCAAGGCCTTTGGAACTCCTTCATGTGGACCTTTTTGGGTCTCCTTCATGGGATAGGCTTGGTGGGAAAAAGTATGGACTTGTCATTGTTGATGATTACTCAAGATATACATGGGTGTTTTTCCTCAAATCCAAGGACGAGACAAAGATCACCTTCATTGATTTTGCCAAGCAAGCACAACGCAAGTTTGACAAAGAAATCTTGGCAATAAGAAGTGATAATGGCTCCGAGTTCAAGAACTACACCTTGGAAGAATTTCTTAGTGATGAAGGGATTGAGCATCAATATTCAGCTCCATACACTCCTTAGCAAAATGGTGTAGCCGAAAGGAAGAACCGTACACTTGTGGAGATGGCAAGGTCCATGTTGGATGAATACAAGTCGCCACATAGTTTTTGGGTCGAGGCTGTCAACACTGCATGCCATGCATCAAACCGGCTCTTTCTCTGCACAATATTGGAAAAGACTCCATATGAGCTCCTAACTGGGAACACGCCAAATGTCAAGTACTTTTGAGTATTTTGGTGCAAATGTTTCATCCTCAACAAAAGGGAACGGTTAGGAAAATTTCAATCCAAAATAATTGAGGGCATATTTGTTGGCTATGGATCAAACTCTCACGCCTATAGAGTCTACAACAAATCCAATGGATGTGTTGTAGAAACTTGTGACATGGTGTTTGATGAATCTAATGGTTCCCATGGGGAGCAAGTTGATCTAAGTGATGTATGTGAAGAAGATTCTTCTCAAGATACTCTGACCATGGGTGTTGGGGCACTTCTTCCAATGGAACAAGAACCTCATGATGATGAAGAAGAAGATGGAAGCCTCACACATCACCAAACTACTTCAACACCCATACCACCTCAAGCTCCTATTGCTCAACCAATGCCCTTAGTCCAAGTACAAGAAGATGATCACGTTCCTCTTCATGATAATCTTCAAGAACAAGATCATCATCAAGGACAAGAACAAGAAAGTGCAATTATTGATGATGAACCTCAACAAATGCAATATGAAGAAGAAGATCTTCCACCACACATCAATGATCCATATGTTGAGGACGTGGATGATGGACATGAAGTTGAACCTCGCGAAACCTTAACCTCCATCATGCCTTGAGTGGTCGGTCGTGTTGATGTTGAGAAAATTTTCACCGACATATCAAAAGGTAGAGTCACTCGTAAACATTTGACAAACTTTTGTGCTCACTTCTCGTTTGTGTCTAGTGTTGAGCCTCTTAAGGTACAAGATGCATTGATGGACAACGATTGGCTTGTTGCTATGCAAGAAGAGCTGAACAGTTTTGAATGCAACCAAGTGTGGTCATTAGCCGAGAGGCCAACTACGGAGCACAATGTCTTTGGAACAAAATGGATTTTCAAGAACAAGCAAGATGAGAATGGTGTAATCATCCGTAACAAGGCAAGGTTAGTGGCACAAGGGTACTCACAAGTTGAAGGTTTGGACTTTGGTGAGACTTTTGCCCCCGTTGCTCGTCTTGAATCTATTCGCATCTTACTTGCTTATGCCGCTTTCAGTGGTTTTACATTACATCAAATGGATGTGAAGAGTGCATTCCTTAACGGTCCTCTACAAGAAGTATATGTATCATAACCACCTGGGTTCGTTGATCCCGATCACAAAGACTATGTGTATAAACTTCATAAGGCTTTGTATGGCTGAGGGAGTCCTGGATTAAGGGGTCCTCGGGCGTCCGGGCTATGTGATGTGGGCCGGACTAATGGGTCGTGAAGATACAAGACAGAAGACTTGCTCCCGTGTCCGGATGGGACTCTCCTTTGCGTGGAAGGCAAGCTTGGCGTTCGGATATGAAGATTCCTTTCTCTGTAAACCGACTGTGTACAACCCTAGGTCCCTTTGGTGTCTATATAAACCGGAGGGTTTAGTCCGAAGGGGAGAATCATAATCATACAGGCTAGACAGCTAGGGTTTAGCCATTACGATCTCGAGGTAGAGCAACTCTTGTAAACCCCATATTCATCCAAGATAATCAAGCAGGAAGTAGGGTATTACCTCCATCAAGAGGGCCCGAACCTGGGTAAACATCGTGTCCCTGTCTCCTGTTACCTTTGATCCTCAGACGCACAGTTCGGGACCCCCTACCCGAGATCCGCCAGTTTTGACACCGACATTGGTGCTTTCATCGAGAGTTCCGCTGTGTCGTCGCCAGAAGGTTCGATGGCTCCATCAGTCATCTACAACAATGCTGCCCTAAGGGAGATCTTTCTCCCCAGCCAGATCTTTGTGTTCGGCGGCTTTGCACTACGGGCCAACTTGCTTAGCCATCTAGAGCAGACCGACAGCTATGCCCCAGGTCACCAGATCAGTTTTGGAAATCTAGATTATGTCGCGGATATCCAAGGAGACTTGATCTTCCAAGGGTTCACGACCCCAACCTCCGCTCTGGCCTTAGATCCGGAGCGCATCACCAGGTCCGAAGACGGGACTCCCGAGCCCACCGAACTCTTTGCGGCTATCGAGCCTGGTTCGGGAGAGCCAGAGGAAGCAGCGCCGCCGGCAATCATCGTGAAGCCGGACTCTTCTCCGAACACTGGCTCCGAACCCTCGGAGTCAGTATCGTGTGAGCTCAGCCAAGGAGTTTTCTTCCCGCCGTACTCCACGGACTCTTTTCTCCCTGGCCAAACCTCGCCTTTAAGCGAGGCTCTGGACTTAATGCGATCCCTCATCATTACAGAGGGGCAACGTCCGAACTACGCCCAGCCCGGACTAGGGGCTGAGAGCAGGGAATTTTACGTCCCACCCACCACCCACTTCATAGCCACTGTCGAGGACTTAACCGACATGCTCGATTATGGCTCTGAAGACATCGACGGTATGGACGACGATGCCGGAGAAGAACAGGCCCAAAACCCGCCGTTTACCGGACGCTGGACGGCCACCTCTTCGTATGACGTGTACATGGTGGATACACCCAAAGAGGGTAACAACGATAACGAGAAAAACCCAGTTGAGGATAAACTTCCTGAGACACAACCAAAGCACCGACGTCAGCGGCGCCGCTCTAAATCATGCCGTGGAAAAGACAGCAATACCGGCACCGGGGACAACAACAGTCCGGACGACGCCGAAGACCAAGAAGACCCCGTCGAGCCAACCTCCGAACAGGACGATCGGGAAGATGGGCAAATTGGCCCTGATGAACAGGCTGTAAAGACTCGGATGACAGTAATTATCTTCCACTCTCCGAGGATGAGGTGAGCCTCGGCGACGAAGACTTTATCGTGCCCGAGGAACCCCTTCAGCAGGAGCGCTTTAAGCGCCGGCTAATAGCCACTGCAAGGAGCCTGAAAAAGAAGCAGCAACAGCTTCAAGCTGACCAAGATCTGCTCAATGACAGGTGGGCTAATGTCCTGGCAGCCGAGGAATACAGCCTCAGGCGCCCAACCAAGAGTTACCCGAAGCGTAAGCTGCTACCTCAATTCGACGACGAGGCGCTGGAGCCTATACCGTCAGCGCGTAACGCGGCCGACCGACCACCACGTGGCCGTGACAAAACAGCAACTCAAGCCAAACACCAGCCCGTACTACCTAACCGAAAAGGTAGAGACACAATAGCTTGGGGATATACGTACGACCTACGACAGGACTTGGAAAATAGAGTAGGTCAGACCAGATCGATCTACGGATCGCAGGGGCGTGCCCCGATGCGCGAGGACGGCTATCTAGCCGGGCGCGACAAGCATAACCACCCCGGGACGAAAACCGCAGACATACTCCATCCGAGCTGCGTTGTGACTTGGCCCGATATAGAGGCGCCGCACACCCCCTCTGCTTCCCTGACGAAGTAATGGAGCACGAATTCCCAGAAGGGTTTAAACCCGTGAATATCGAATCATATGATGGAATAACAGATCCGGCAGTATGGATTGAAGATTTTCTTCTCCATATTCATATGGCTCCCGGTGATGATCTTCATGCCATCAAATACCTCCCGCTAAAGCTCAAAGGACCAGCCCGGCACTGGTTAAACAACTTGCCAGAAAACTCCATTGGCAGCTAGGAGGACTTGGTAGACGCCTTCCGCGACAACTTCCAGGGTACATACGTCCGACCTCCGGATGCCGATGACCTAAGTCACATAGTTCAACAGCCCGGAGAGTCGGCCAGGAAATTCTGGACTAGGTTCCTAACTAAAAAGAACCAGATCGTCGACTGTCCAGATGCCGAAGCCCTAGCGGCCTTTAAGCATAGCATTCGCGACGAATGGCTCGCCCGACACCTCGGCCAAGAAAAGCCGAAGTCCATGGCAGCCCTCACGACACTTATGACCCGCTTTTGCGCGGGCGAAGATAGTTGGCTGGCCCGAGCAGCAACAATGTAAGCGAACCTGGCACCTCTGAAGCCAGAAATAGCAGCGGCAAACCCCAACACAACAGGCACAAGCGTCGGAATAACGGTGACAATACCGACGACACGGTGGTCAACGCCGGATTTAGTGGCTCCAAGTCCGGTCAACGGAAGAAGCCATTTAAAAGAAGCAATCCGGGCTCATCCAGCTTGGACCGAATCCTCGATCGACCATGTCAGATCCACGACACCCCCGATGAACCCGCCAATCATACCAACAGAAGCTGTTGGGTCTTTAAACAAGCCAGTGAGTTAAATACCAAGAATAAGGAGAAGGGGTCGCCAAGTGAGGACGATGACAAGGAGCCCCGTCCACCGAACACAGGGGGACAGAAGAAATTCCACCCCCAAGTCAAAACGGTGAACATGATATACATTACTCATATCCCCAAGAGGGAGCGCAAACGCGCGCTCAGGGACGTCTATGCTATAGAGCCAGTCGCCCCAAAATTCAATCCATGGTCATCCTGCCCGATCACTTTCAATCGCAAGGACCATCCGACCAGTATCCGTCACGGCGGCTCGGCTGCACTGGTCCTCGACCCAATCATTGATGGATTCCACCTCACTTGAGTTCTCATGGACGGTGGCAGTAGCCTTAACCTGCTCTATCAGGACATAGTCCGCAAGATGGGCATCGATCCGTCAAGGATCAAGCCCACAAAAACTACCTTCAAAGGAGTAATACTAGGTATAGAGGCCCGTTGCACGGGCTCAATCACATTGGAAGTCGTCTTCGGATCGCCGGACAACTTCCAAAGTGAAGACTTGATCTTCGACATCGTCCCCTTCCGCAGTGGCTATCACGCACTGCTCGGACGAACCGCATTTGCTCGCTTTAATGCGGTGCCACACTATGCCTATCTCAAAATTAAGATGCCCAGACCACGCGGTGTCATAACAGTCAACGGAAACACGAAACGCTCCCTTCATACTGAGGAGCACACCACGACCCTGGCAGTGGAAGTATAGGGCGACCTTATCAAGCAGAACATCAATTCGGCGGCCAAGCCCCCAGACACTATTAAACGAGTCCGGACTACTCCGCAGCATGACAGTCCAGCTCGTCAGGAGTTCGACTAGCAATTCGGCCTCCGTCTCAGTCCCGACCGGCCTACGGCATACGTACCACGCGTACATAATTACGCACTAAAAATACCATGGGCAAAGACGGAGGCAGAACTCGATCATGGCCCACTATACAGCTCGACCTCCTCTGGGCGCTCATACTTTCCCTTTTCTTTCTATCCTTTTCAGGTTTATTTTCCACGGGCCCCTCACGACGGCTTGATCGTCGATCCTTTCGAAGGATGAACATACCAAGGAGGCAAGTAGCATAGACGTGTGGCAGAATACCTAGATGATCTTCTTGGCGATCACTTCACCTGTTTTCAGGACCCACACACAGCTTCCCCTTGGTCTCGGCATGTTAAATAGCCCTATTGCTTATCGCATTACCTGTACAAAATATGCTTTGACATATTAATCAGGTTATAATGGAAATAGTTTCCGGCCAAACATACGTGGCACTGGCCTACTCCTTCATTATATTTCACTACTTTTATCGATTGCACTCGTACACATTGGTCCGCCTTAAATCGCCAGGGGCTCCATTGCGCTCCATACGTTTGCAACAAGTCCGAACACTTTTTACAGTATAATTCGGCGCCCCGAATATAGCATTATATGCAACGGCTCTGAATCATGTCTTTGGTCAATAGTTGGGTTGCCCGGCTCCTGTGCTTGCTACCTTACGTTCCGTTTTATCGGCTAGGGTAGTAAAGGAAGAACTACTGCGATTGTGTTTCTGGTTCATCCGGATAAACACCTCAGTAGAGAAAGCCGAAAACTGACTGTCATGATGCGGCGAGAGCTGGTCTGCTATTCGGTGGCTAAAATCTCTTGCGATTTTTTCCGCATTATGCGACGGATCGGCCTCCACCCAATCAGGTGTCTACAGCGCCCTAGTCCGGATAAACAAATACTAACTAGGGGCTGCGCCTACACTCCCATTGTCAAACTCCTATGGCTTATAGTGTCAAAATAGAACAACATGAGTGTTGTGTTTAATTTCGAAAATTTTCGGGGTTCATTTGGACATCTTTATACATTAACTGAGATTTCGAGGCATTTTATGCGCATAATTCAAATTTGAACTACACGCACAAGATCCAGTGCATATAAACTGGTTGAAAAATCAAATATGTGTCCTTGGTTGCATGCTTAGATCCCATGCAAGAAATGGGAATGAATTTCAAACACCCTGCCACCGTCACTCCGCCGCAAACATTGAGATACCTGGTTTTTAAATTCTAGTAAATCCAAAACTCGTCTGAAATTCATGAAACTTGGCATGCTATCATGGAGCGGCATCAACATGCCGTGGTAAAAAATTTGTACCATTTGGGGCAGGTTTGGGTATAAGCTTCTCATAAACCAAAGCTTCTCACAACAAGCGTGATGGTTTCGGTAGGGAACGTGCCACCTTTGGGGACGAAACGATATCCATTGCCTCTTATTGCTTTCAAAAATTTTCTAGTGTCAACATAGAACAACAGGAGTGTTGTGTTTAATTTTGGAATTTTTGGGGGTTCATTTGGACATTTTTATACATTAACTGGGTTTTCTAGGCATTTCATGTGCATAATTCAAATTTGAACTACATGCACAAGCTCCAGTGCATATAAATTGCTTGAAAAATCAAATATGTGTCCTTCGGGGCATGCTTAGGTCCCATGCAAGAAATGGGAATGAATTTCAAACACCAGGGCACTGTTGATTGTCGGCAAAACGTTGAGATACTTTGTTTTTAAATTCTAGTAAATCCAAAACTCGTCTGAAATTCATGAAACTTGGCATGCTATAATGGAATGGCACCCGACATGCTGAGGTATTTTCCGTGTCCATTTTGAGAGAAGGCGCACTCGAATAACAGCCAACAAAGGCATTTTGAAATAAATAGCTGGCACTGCAACATCTCAAACGTTTTGTATAATTTAAATTGTGTGCGTTCTGTTAACCATTCACGTGACGCCACGCCTCACTATTTTAATGGCTAGGAGGTGCCGTGCGGACAGGTGCTTGAGTGCTTGACTAAATGGAAGGCGTGCGAGCTGTACTCCAATGCGGAGGCTCACCGGGAAGCATGCGAGCTGTACGCCGCACATGCTCACTGGGAAGCAAGCCCTTTGACTTCCATGGACGCCCACTTTGCTCGCATCCTCTACACTAATGGCGCCCAAGCTGCAGTTTAATATGGTTTTTAAATATAAAACACTCATCGCAAATGTTTTAGTTAGAACACCCGTATGCAAAACCGATAATTTCCCCAGGAAGCCAAGGGTAAATGTGCCTAGCAGGATTTGTGCAGCTCTTGATCGCAAATGTTTTAGTTATAACACATGTATGCAAACCGATAGCTTCCCCAGGAAGCCAAGAGAAAATGTGCCGAGCAGGATTTCTGCAGCTCTTGATCGCAAACGTTTTAGGTAGAACACCCATATGCAAAGTGAGAGCTATGGTCTTCCCCCTTAACTCGAGGGAAAATCCGCAGCGCGGGATTTGTGCATCCCTTCAACGCAAACGGTTGTTTTGGATGACCCGTGTGCAACCACGTACAAATAATTTGGTAAGATTTGCATCTGTCATATTGGGTATGTTGCCATTTGTCAAACTGGAAAGATTGACATTTGTTGATCTAGTAACATTGCCATTTGTCAATCCTTGTAACACTGCGATTTGTCAAAATATGCAGCTAGAAATCACTAGCACTATCAAATTTTTGCAATTAAAATTCAGTAATTAAGCATAGATTTCATTCATAGATTAAGCAGTCGTTCTTAATTTATACAAACAGTTCAACTCGACAGCTGAACCGACCAAACTTTTCTCCAATTGTTGCCAACCACGTACTAAAATAGCTAGTTCAACTATATATACTAGCTAATTTTAATTATATTGTACAGTTAGACCACACATCTATAGTCAGATGAACTGAACAAAATAGCCCCTAAATACTACTACTACCACGGAGGGGCTTTGTGCTACTTCCGGTAGCCTCTCCTTTGTCGAGCGCGCTCAGTAATAGGCAGAGGAAGAGGAGAAGCCTACCGACGAGCTGGAGAAATGCAATACGGTGCCTGCCGCTGCTGCACGTTCAGCGACGGCCACTGTGACCGGCAATGGGGTGGCGGCCACGACGGCCACCTCCCGCCTTCGGGCCGTGGCGGCGGAGCGGGAGATGGCCCTGGCTTTCGACGGTGGTGTGGCAGCAACGGCGGCCGGCAACAGCTGCCGACGGGCAGCGGCGGCGGAGCGTGTGGTGGGTGTTCCGCGCACACCCAACAGGGACGCCACGCGCACCACACTATGCCAGGGACTACGCCGGCGCCGCGGTGTAGCCTCCCAGCTGGAGCTGTCCTCTGATGACGGCGGAGTGGCTGAGCGACGACGAGAGACCGGTGCCATTGGCGATTGTGGGAGAAGCAGACGAGATAAGCTATAGGCAGGGAGGGGAAAATGCGACGCAGGACTCGCCGGTCGTGAGGGTTTTTATAGCAGGCCGGTAAGCATTGGGATTTTGGGGGATTTCACCGAGTCGGGCGGGAAGCTTGCGCGGTAACCCGCGAGTTTGCACGGGAACGGGCTCACAGACGATTCATTGGCACCACTTCGAGCCACCGTTTGGCCAAAAGAACGCCCCTGCGCGCTGCGCAAGCTTGCGCTATAAGCCGTCTGCGACAGCGGGGTGACAAGACGTGCAAGAGGAGGACGGAAGGACACGTACACATACGGTTAATACAAAAAAAAACGTTTGTGATTTAATTAGCTACTATACCCCTGTCCTGGTTTATAAGTAGGATTTAACTAATAAAATACGAATGCATGTCGCCAAAGATTATATCGTTGGAGTTGTATTTAAACATAGTTTCCAGCTATAGAATTTTTGTAACATGCATTAACACTTTTTTGGTTAAATTTAAGGTTATATACTAGCAAGCGTTTGCCCGCAACACACACGGCTTATTCCATCACAAACAGCTCGGATGGATCAACTGTATGCCATGTATCGCACACACAACTCTAATCATTCGTGCTTGATGTCTCCGACATCGCTCACATAGTTCGTCTTATTTGCCACGTATCACTATGCCGGCCTCTGCTCGCGTCCCTCGGCAAGCTCTGCTCGCGTCCGTTGGCGCGCTCTACTCGCGTCCGTCCGCACGCTCGGCTTGTGGATAGCTTTTCCTTGCGTGTTCAACTGCTATATGCACATATATATGGTTGCTCGCCGTTGAGGCGACCGCGGAGCGCTCTGCTCGCGTCCCTCCGCGCGCGCTCTGCCAGCGGTTGGGCGTGCACATGATCACGTCGGGGCCCCCATATGCATGCGGTTGCACCGCGCGCATTGCCACGCGATGCAGTTACGTGCGGCAGGATGGAGTTACGCGCTGCAAATTAGAACTGCCATCAGGGCCTGCCAATATTCCTGGCCGTTCGGCTTCCCCTTTAATTCCCGCGGCCATTATAACCTTAGTCTCTTCAACCTTTTGATCGTGCCCCACAACACAACAAGCACACCCACGACGACACATAGAGAGGGATGTCTAGCAGCGCTCCAATGGAGTTCGGCGAGCATAGAGTGGAGACCCACGCGAGGGAGACGGATCTCTCGGTGGTGTACACCATCGACCCGGCCGTGGTGGACGACTACATCAACAGCTTTGAGCAGTTGCTTGCTCGAGACAAGTACAAGGTGGTCGGCCCTCCAGTACACCACCGGTCGTCCCGGCATAGGTCAGAAGGTTGTCGTTGCCCAGTTGTGCGTGAGCCATCATGTACTCATCTACCACTACTGCATGGACACAGAGCCTTGCGACCGTTTCAACAGGTTTGTCAACAGCACCGACTACAAGTTCACCACGGTGGAAACCACCGACGATGTAAAAGCGCTCAGTGTTACGGGCTTGGCCTGCAAGAACCTTGTCGAAATCCGTGACCACTACAGGGTCTGGGGCATCACAAAGGACTCCTTGGTCGAACTCGCCTCGGCCATCATCGACCCCTACTACGAAAAGATGAAGCAGGATGCCCAGAGAACAAGTCCCCTATTCTGGCACAGGGCCTGGATGCGGCAACTGGACGAACCTCACCTCAGGTTCGCAGGCAAGAGCGTGTACACATGCTACAAGATGCACAGGTGGATCGTTGACATGAGGAAGTGCCTCGTTACCCAAATCGACAAGCCCGGATCGAGCCACAAGCAGAGCAAGCGTCACAAGAAGTAGATGATGATCAGATGATCGTTTATGCTAGTTAATCATGCATGTAATATATAGTTTACTTTATTGGTGTGTGGAAATGTCATGTGTGTAGTAGCCACCTATGTAATTATGCATGTAATAGTTTACTTTGGTGTGTGCAAATGCCAGGGTTGTAGTAGCTACCTATGTAAGTGGATGTTTAATTTGGTTATGCAACCATGTCCTTATAAGTGTGTGTGTGTGTGTGTATACATACATACATACATACATACATACATACATACATACATACATACATACATACATACATACATACATACATACACACACATACACACACATATATATATATATGTTGTTGTTCTGTATGCAATCCCATCGCACAACACACACGACTTATTACCAGCAACCGTCTGTGTTATTATTGGTCTTCGCACACATTTCTGATTACAGACCTGTTTGCCGCGTATCCCACACATTTCTGTTCTCTTGTCTCAACACAAACAGTTCATCCGAGTGAATCGCATGCCGTATATCGCACACACCTTGATCTGGCTGATCGTTTCTTTTGTGTTGCCCAATCACAAACAGTTCATCTGAGTGAACCATATGCTGTATATCGCACACACCTCCATATGGCTGCCCGTTTCTTTTGTTCCTCCTCATTGCAAATAGTTAATTGAACTGAACCGTATGCCCTGCATCACACACGCAACTAAAATCTGAACCGTGTTTGATGCATCCTCCATCGCAAACGTTTTGCACATTTTTTGACGGGTTTTTACACCACCGTTTGCGATTATGGCATCGCACATAGTTTCGTCGAAGGGTCTCTGAACGTAGTATCGCGTTAGCAGCATCATGTAGTAGTGGATAACGCCATGCGAGCCATCGGATTAAATCTACCTCCATCGGCCATGGTCTTGGTCATGACCGTTGTTATGGAAAATCTTGGAGAGCGGCGACGCGGCACGGGGGTGGATCTTCCCCCGCCCCGCTTCTGCACCTCCGTGTGTGCCACGGTTGATGGTGCCGTCGAGGATGGAAATGATGAAGCTGACGCGCGGTGTGCACTTTCAGGTCCGCGCAAGCGCTCCCCCTACCTGGCGCGCCAAAGATGTCGCGGGATTTCCGCGGCCACCTATGGGACCGGGTGGCCCCTTGTTGGTTCGGCAGGGGGACGACGCGTTGCACAAAGAGCAGACCAGTGCGCGGCTGCGCGACAGAGAGCACACAATCGATTTACCCAGGTTCGGGCTGCCGCGAGCCATAAGACCCTACTCCTACTTTAGTGGATTGATGAAGGAATGGATGTGGTGGTGTGTAGTACACTTGCCCAGCAAGGTTTGCCCGAGGCGACTACGTGTATGTGGTGGCTTGGGGTTGTCAACTTTCCAACCTTCTAACCCCTCCCACGAGTGCCATCGACCTTCTTTTATAGAATAAGGGGTCACCATAGTGGCAAAGTGGTCATTGTCCACTGATATGATAGCAAATAGTTCTATCATACCTAACTCTGCGGGCTGACAGGGCGCATTAAATGCGCCGCTTAGTGTCACATCAAGATAAGCATATTTCAGAGTATCATGTAATTCTTTAAGCTCAAACACGGGATCACCCTTAGGTGGAGGAGGATCCCCAAGGATTTCAACAGGCAAATTGTGTTTCAAAATAGGTCCTTGATTAAAGAATACTTCATCTATTTCCCTTCTTTCATTCATAAACAGATCATTTTCATGGTCTAGCAAATATTGTTCTAAAGGATCAGCAGGAGGCACGGCAATAGAAGCAAGACCAATAATTTCATCCTTACTAGGCAATTCTTTATCATGGGGTTGTCTACGGAATTTAGAGAAATTAAAATCATGAGACATATCCCCTAAACCAACAGTAACAATGTCTTTCTCGCAGTCTATCTTAGCATTAACAGTATTCAAGAAAGGTCTACCAAATATAATGGGACAAAAATTATCTTGTGGGGAAGCAAGAACAAGAAAATCGGTAGGATATTTTATCTTCCCACACAAGACTTCAACATCCCTAACAATCCCAATTGGTGATATAGTATCTCTATTGGCAAGCTTAATAGTAACATCAATATCTTCTATCTCAGTAGGTGCAATTTCATTCATAAATTCTTTATATATATAAGGTATAAGGAATTGAACTCACACTAGCACCCACATCACATAAGCCATGATAACAATGATCTCCAATCTTAACAGAAACAACAGGCATGCCAACAACAGGTTTAGCAATTCTAGCAGCTTCATCACAAAAATAAGTAACATGCCCATCAATATTATCAACCAAGAGATCTTTAACCATAGCAATACTAGGTTCAACTTTAACTTGCTCAGAGGGTTTGGGTGTTCTAATATTACTTTTGTTGACCACAGTTGAAGCTTTAGCATGATCCTTTATTCTAACAGGGAATGATGGTTTCCCAATATAAGCAGTAGGAACAATAGGATCAACATTATAAGTAATAGTTTCTTCTTCAACTTTAATGGGTTCATGTCGCGGTATTTCCGCGGAGACCTATGGGACCGGGCGGCCCCTTGTTGGTTCGGCATGGGATGACACGTTGCACTAAGAGCAGATCAGTGCGTGGCAATTTCAACCGGTTGTAGTTCCATGATCCAATATCATCCAATAGCCTATACCATGTCAATGCCTTTCCCTTCAAAGATAAGGGGAAGACCATCTTCTTGACAACATCCTCGGGAATACCTGCAAGCTTAAATAATCCACAAACTTCATCCACATAGATTAGGTGCATCAGGATGTAATGTTCCATCTCCTGCATAAGGATTAGCTAGCAGTTTCTCTATCATAACCGAAGGAATTTCATAATAAATATTTCCAGTAGGTGCAGTAGGTTGAGGGGCAACTAATTGTGGTTCCGGTCGAGGTGAAGATACCCCGAACAAACCCCTCAAAGGATCATTTTCCATAGTAACAAGCGATAGTAAATTTTAGCACACTATATAAATGTTTCCTTACCAAATTCCACTTACCAAAGGCGCTTCACTCCCCGACAACGGCGCCAGAAAAGAGTCTTGATGACCCACAAGTATGGGGGATCTATCATAGTCTTCTCGATAAGTAAGAGTGTCGAACCCAACGAGGAGCAGAAGGAAATGACAAGTGGTTTTCAGCAAGGTATTCTCTGCAAGCACTGAAATTATCGGTAACAGATAGTTTTGTGATAAGATAATTCATAATGGGTAACAAGTAAATAAAGTAACTAAGGTGCAGCAAGGTGGCCCAATCCTTTTTTTAGCAAAGGACAAGCCTGACGAACTCTTACATAAAGCAAAGCGCTCCCAAGGACACATGGGAATTGTTGTCCAGCTAGTTTTCATCATGCTCATATGATTCACGTTCGTTACTTGTATAATTTGATATGTGGGTGGACCGGTGCTTGGGTGCTGCCCTTCCTTGGACAAGCCTCCCACTTATGATTAACCCCTCTCGCAAGCATCCACAACTACCAAAGAATAATTAAGGTAAACCTAACCATAGCATGAAACATATGGATCCAAATCAGCCCCTTACGAAGCAACACATAAACTAGGGTTTAAGCTTCTGCCACTCTAGCAACCCATCATCTACTTATTAATTTCCAATGCCTTCCCCTAGGCCCAAATAATGGTGAAGTGTCATGTAGTCGACGTTCACATAACACCACTAGAGGAGAGACAACATACATCTCATCAAAATATTGAACGAATACCAAATTCACATGACTACTTATAACAAGACGTCTCCCATGTCCTCAGGAACAAACATAACTACTCACAAAGCATATTCATAATCATAATCAGAGGAGTATTAATTATCATTAAGGATCTAAAAATATAATCTTCCACCGGATAAACCAACTAGCATCAACTACAAGGAGTAATCAACACTACTAGCAACCCACAGGTACCAATCTGAGGTTTTGGGACCAAGATCGAACACAAGAGATGAACTAGGGTTTGAGAGGAGATGGTGCTGGTGAAGATTTTGATGGAGATTGACCCCTCTCGATGAGAGGATCGATGGTGATGACGATGGCGGCGATTTCCCCCTCCCGGAGGGATGTTTCCCAGGCAGAAAAGCTCAGCCGGAGCCCTAGATTGGTTCTGCCTAGGTTTTGCCTCGAGATGGCGGTGCTTCGTCCCGAAAGCTTCCTTTTGATTTTTCCAGGTCAAAACACACCATATAGCCAAATATGGGCACTGGAGGCCTGCCAGGGGCACGCCCTCCACCCTTGTGGCTGGCTGGTGGCCCCCCTCTGGTACTTTCTTTGCCCAATATTTTTTAGATATTCCAAAACATGCTCCGTGAAGTTTCAGGACTTTTGGAGTTTCGCAGAATAGGTCTCCAATATTTGCTCCTTTTCCAGTCCAGAATTCCAGCTGCCGGCATTCTCCCTCTTCATGTAAATCTTATAAAATAAGAGAGAATAGGCATAAGTATTGTGATATAATGTGTAATAACAACCCATAATGCAATAAATATCAATATAAAAGCATGATGCAAAATGGACGTATCACCATGAGGAAGTGAGTTGGGATAACACAGAGGACGTGGCGGACGAGTGCCAGCCGGTCGCCGCGAGAGAGCATGGAAGCGCGCCATGTAGAAAGTTTCTGCTCGAGCTTGTGCACGATGGGCAGCAAGCTGGTTGTGGTCGGCTTTCGGATGGATAGGGGTAGGCCCAGCTACTGCACAGGGAACTGCGTGACGGGGCAGTGCATCTCTGCGGCGATGAGGGCCGCATGCTTGTCAGTGCACTGGATGGGAGTGGCGGAGCACTTGGCAAAGTTCGTCTGCAGGCCAGATGCCACACCGAAGACGCGGAGGATCTCCCGAATAGCCAACATGTCGTGGCGATCGGGGTGGCAGAAGATGACGACACCGTCCGCATAGACCGAGATGCTAGAACTGGCGTGCCTGGGAGTGAGCCACTGGAGTAGCCCAAGTTTGACCGCACGGATGAGCATAGAGTTGAGGACGTCGATGACGATGGTGAACAGCATGGGCGAGACAAGTTGGCAACGTGCCTTAGTCCAACTCGACCAAACGAATATTCATTTTGTCCGGATTTTGTTTGTTCGGGTCGGCAAAACGGATACGCGCCTCGGTCATTTGGTCGTCGGTGCGCCCAACCAGCCAGTCACATCCTGATTTATCCCTTTTTGGGGCTTGAAATTTGAACCCAAATAGACATTGCAAACATAATTCAAAACATTAATATAAACATAAACCTCTACAAAAGGCCAATCCAACACATTTATTAACTAAACTTAAATTTAAAAGACATAAAAGAAACTAGATAGCCCATCACCGCCGTCATCTTCAGTTGCCGCCATCGTCGTCCTCGTCGCGCGCAAGGTCAATGTAGGCCGGCAACGTCCAGAGGTGGGCTGGCAGCCCCGGCCAGGTGGGAGGCTACTGAAGGAAATATGCCCTAGAGGAAATAATAAAGTTGTTATTTTATATTTCCTTATTCATGCTAAAGGTTTATTATTCATGCTATAATTGTATTGATCAGAAACCTAAATACATGTGTGAATACATAAACAAATATCGTGTCCCTAGTAAGCCTCTACTAGCCTAGCTCGTTGATCAAAGATGGTTAAGGTTTCCTAACTATAGACATGTGTTGTCATTTGATAATGGGATCACATCATTAGGAGAATGATGTTATGGACAAGACCCATCCGTTAGCTTAGCATAATGATCGTTCAGTTTATTGCTATTGCTTTTTTCATGTCAAATACATATTCCTTCGACTATGAGATTATGCAACTCCTGAATACCGGAGGAATACCTCGTGTGCTATCAAACGTCACAACATAACTGGGTGATCATAAAGATGCTCTACAGGTATCTCCAAAGGTGTTTGTTGAGTTGTCATAGATCAAGCTTAGGATTTGTCACTCCGAGTATCGGAGAGGTATCTCTGGGCCCTCTCGGTAATACATATCATAAGCTTGCAAGAAAATGACTAAGGAGTTAGTCACGAGGTGATGTATTACAGAATGAGTAAAGGGACTTGCCGGTAACGAGATTGAACTAGGTATAGAGATATCAACGATCGAATCTCGGGCAAGTAACATACCGACAGACAAAGGGAATTATGTATGTTGTCATAAAGGTTCAACCGATAAAAGATCTTCGTGGAATATGTAGGAATCAATATGGGCATCCAGGTCCCGCTATTGGTTATTGACTGGAGAGGTGTCTCGGTCATGACTACATAATTCCCGAACCCGTAGGGTCGCACGCTTAACATTCGTTGACGCTAGAGTAGTATTGGGATATTTGATGAGTGGTAAAAAAATGTTGTTTGGAGTCCCGGATGAGATCCCGGACATCATGAGGAGTCTCGGAATGGTCGAGAGGTAAAGATTTATATATGGGAGGTCATATTTTGGGTTGCGGAAAAAGTGTAGTTTTTTCAGTATTGTATTGGGAAGCTTCTAGAAGGTTTCGGAGGATTCCGGAGGGGTCCGGAAGTCCACAAGTTGGTCCACCATGACCCAAGGGCTAGAATGGGCTGTGGGGAGGTGCCCTGGCCTTATTGGGCTAGGCGCACCAAGTCCTCAAAAGCCCATGTGGCTAGGGAAGGCAAAAAAGGAAGGAGTCCTAGTAGGAATAGGATTGGACTTGGAGTCCAAGTCCTCTCCCCGTTAGCTGTGCCCTAGGGCTTGGAGGGGCTATTTCCCACGCTCCTCCACCTATATATAGAGGGGAGGGGGCGCTCCAAGAGGACACACCAAGCCCTTGGCGCCCCTCTCTCTCCCGTGACTCCGTAGTTCCACCGCCTTGTCCCGGCGACGCTTAGCGAAGCGCTGTTGGTACTCCACCACCACCATCACCACCACGTCATCGTGTTGGTTGTGATCCCATCTACTTCTCCTCTCTCTCTTGCTGGATCAAGAAGGAGGAGACGTCATCGAGCCACACGTGTGCTAAACTCGGAGGTGCCGTCCGTTCGGCACTAGATCGGTTGGATCGTGAAGAGTACAACTACATCAACCGCGTTGTTAAATGCTTCTGCTTACGGTCTACGAGGGTACGTATACACACTCTCCCCTCTCATTACTATGCATCTTCATGGATAGATCTTGCGTGTGCATAGAATTTTTTTGTTTTCCATGCAACATTTCCCAACAACGGCTGTGGTGGTGCCTGCACAACCTCTGGCTGTGGCGGCGATGGTGATCACGTGTCGACGCCCGCGTACTCCAACGTGCACGGCACGGTGTCAGTCCACGACCAGGGCTGGCCGACCAAGGCCAGGTTCCACGTCGCGGGCTCCTCCTCCTCCTGCACCTCCTCCATGGGCTCCTCCTTGACAACGGTGTCGAGCTCTGGGATGGCGCGTCACCGACAGCGAAGAGGTCCATCATCACATCGAGGCCCTCCCATTGGCGCTCGTCGTGGGTGTGCCCGCCTCATGAGCTCTGATAACCCACAAGTATAGGGGATCACAATAGTTTTCGAGGGTAGAGTATTCAACCCAAATTTATAGATTCGACACAAGGGGAGCAAAAGAATATTTGCAAGTATTAGCAGATGAGTTGTAAATTCAACCACACCTGGAGATTAATTATCTGCAGCAAAGTGATCAGTAGCAAAGTAGTTTGATAGTTTTGATAATAGTAGCAGCAGCAATAGTAACAATAGCAGTGGCAACTTAGCAAGAACAATATAAGAGAAATTCATAGGCATTGGATTGATGATTTTTTGGATGATATTCATCATGCGACAGTCATAACCTAGGGCGATACGGCACTAGCTCCAGTTAATAAATATAATGTAGGCATGTGCTACCTCTTGAGCATGCGTTGGTTTTCCCTTGAAGAGGAAAGGGTGATGCAGCAAAGTAGCGTAAGTATTTCCCTCAGTTTTTGAGAACCAAGGTATCAATCCAGTAGGAGACTACACGCAAATAGCCTAGTACCCGCACAAACAATCAAGAACCTTGCAACCAACGCGATAAAGGGGTTGTCAATCCCTTCATGGCCACAAGCAAAAGTGAGATCTGATAAAGGTAATAAGATAAATATTTTTGGTATTTTTGTTGTATAGATTGGAAAATAAAGATTGCAAAATAAATAGTAAACTAGAATTATAGATCGGAAACTTTTATGATGTAAAGTAGACCTGGGGGCAATAGGTTTCACTAGTGGCTTCTCTCAAGATAGCATATATTACGGTGGGCGAACAAATTACTGCGCAATTGATAGAAAAGCGCATAGTTATGAGAATATCTAGGCATGATCATGAACATAGGCATCACGTCCGTGTCAAGTAGACCGAAATGATTCTGCATCTACTACTATTACTCCACACATCGACCGCTATCCAGCATGCATCTAGTTTATTAAGTTCATAAGAATGGAGTAACGCATTAGGCAAGATGACAGGATGTAGAGGGATAAACTCAAGCAATATGATATAAACCCCATCTTTTTATCCTTGATGGCAACAATACAATACGTGCCGGTTTCCTTTCTGTCACTGGGATCGAGCACCGCAAGATTGAACCCAAAGCTAAGCACTTCTCCCATTGCAAGAAAGATCAATCTAGTAGGCCAAACTAAACCGATAATTCGAAGAGACTTGCAAAGATATTAAATCATGCATATAAGAATTCAGAGAAGAATCAAATATTGTTCAAAGATAATCTTGATCATAAACCCACAATTTATCGGATCTTGGCAAACACACCGCAAAAAGAATTACATCGAATAGATCTCCAAGAAGATCGAGGAGAACTTTGTATTGAGATACAAAGAGAGAGAAGAAGCCATCTAGCTAATAACTATGGACCCGAAGGTCTGTGGTAAACTACTCACACATCATCGGAGAGGCTATGGTGTTGATGTAGAAGGCCTCCATGATCGAATCCCCCTCCAGCAGATTGCCGGAAAAGGCCCCAAGATGGGATCTCACAGGTACAGAAGGTTGCGGCGGTGGAAAAGTGGTTTCGTGGCTCCCCTGGATGTTTTCAGGGTATAAGAGTATATATAGGCGAAAGAAGTAGGTCGGTGGAGCTACGAGGGGCCCACGGGGGTGGGGGGCGCGCCTACCCCCCTGGGCGGGCCCTCCTGCCTCGTGGACGCCTCGTTGCTTCCTTGACTTCCACTCCAAGTCTCCTGGATTGCGTTTGTTCCAAAAAAGATCCTCACGAAGGTTTCGTTCCGCTTGGATTCCGTTTGATATTCCTTTTCCGCGAAACACTGAAATAGGCAAAAAAACAGCAATTTGCACTGGGCCTTCGGTTAATAGGTTAGTCCTAAAAATAATATAAAAGAGCATAATAAAGCCCATTAAACATCCAAAACAGATAATATAATAGCATGGAACAATCAAAAATTATAGATACGTTGGAGACGTATCAAGCATCCCCAAGCTTAATTCCTGCCCGTCCTCGAGTAGGTAAATGATAAAATAGAATTTTTGATGTGGGATGCTACCTAACATAATTTTCAATATAATTCTCTTTATTGTGGCATGAATGTTTAGATCCAAAAGATTCTAGACAAAGTTTTAATATTGACATAAAAATAGTAATACCTCAAGCATGCTAACCAAGCAATTATGTCTTATCAAAATAACATAGCCAAAGAAAGCTTATCCCTACAAAATCATATAGTTTAGCCATGCTTCATTTTCGTCACACAAAATGCTCCCATCATGCACAACCCCGATGAGAAGCCAAGCAATTGTTTCATACTTAGCCTTTTCAAACTCTTTCAACTTTTACGCAATATATGAGCGCAAGCCATGGACATAACACTATGGGTGGAATAGCATATGATGATGGGGGTTATGTGAGAAGACAAAAAAGGAGAAAGTCTCACATTGACGCGGCTAATCAACGGGCTATAGAGATGCCCATCAATTGATGTCAATGCGAGGAGTAGGGATTGCCATGCAACGGATGCACTAGAGCTATAAATATATGAAAGCTCATCAAAAGAAACTAAGTGGGTGTGCATCCAACTTGCTTGCTCACGAAGACCTAGGGCATTTTGAGGAAGCCCATCATTGGAATATACAAGCCAAGTTCTATAATGAAAAATTCCCACTAGTATATGAAAGTGACAAAATAAGAAACTCTCTATCATGAAGATCAATGTGCTATTTTGAAGCACAAGTGTGGAAAAAGGATAGTAACATTGTCCCTTCTCTCTTTTTCTCTCATTTTTTTGTTTGGGCTTCTTTGGCCTCTTTTTTTATTTGGGCTTCTTTGGCCTCTTTTTTTTCGTCCGGAGTCTCATCCCGACTTGTGGGGGAATCATAGTCTCCATCATCCTTTCCTCACATGGGACAATGCTCTAATAATGAAAATCATCACACTTCTATTTATTTACAACTCAAGAATTACAACTCGATACTTAGAACAAAATATGACTCTATGTGAATGCCTCCGGCGGTGTATCGGGATATGCAATGAATCAAGAGCGACATGTATGAAAGAATTATGAAGGTGGCTTTGCCACAAATACGATGTCAACTACATGATCATGCAAAGCAATATGACAATGATGGAGCGTGTCATAATAAACGGAACGGTGGTAAGTTGCATGGCAATATATCTCAGAATGGCTATGGAAATGCCATAATAGGTAGGTATGGTGGCTGTTTTAAGGAAGATATAAGGAGGCTTATGTGTGATAAAGCGTATCATATCACGGGGTTTGGATGCACCGGCGAAGTTTGCACCAACTCTCGAGGTGAGAAAGGGCTATGCACGGTACCGAAGAGGCTAGCAATGATGGAAGGGTGAGAGTGCGTATAATCCATGGACTCAACATTAGTCATAAAGAACTCACATACTTATTGCAAAAATCTACAAGTCATCAAAACTAAGCACTACGCGCATGCTCCTAGAGGGATAGATTGGTAGGAAAAGACCATCGCTCGTCCCCGACCGCCACTCATAAGGAAAGCAATCAAAGAACACCCCATGCTTCAAATTTGTCACACAGGTTTACCATACGTGCATGCTACGGGACTTGCAATCCTCAACACAAGTACTTCTCAATTCCACAATTACCCAACTAGCATGACTCTAACATTACCACCTTTATATCTCAAAACAACTATCAAGTATCAAACTCATCATAGTATTTAATGCACTCTATATGAAAGTTTTTATTATACCCATCTTGGATGCCTATCATATTAGGACTAATTTTATAGCCAAATCAAATTACCATGCTGTTCTAAAAGACTCTCAAAATAATATAAGTGAAGCATGAGAGATCAACAATTTCTATAAAATAAAACCACCACCATGCTCTAAAAAGGTATAAGTGAAGCACGAGAGCAACATTTATCTAGCTCAAAAGATATAAGTGAAGCACATAGAGTATTCTAATAAATTCCGATACATGTGTGTCTCTCCCAAACGGTGTGTACAGAAAGGATGATTGTGGTAAACTAAAAAGCAAAGACTCACATCATACAAGACGCTCCAAGCAAAACACATATCATGTGGTGAATAAAAATATAGCCTCAAGTAAAGTTACCGATAGACGAAGACGAAAGAGGGGATGCCTTCCGGGGCATCCCCAAGATTAGGCTTTTGGTTGTCCTTGAATTTAACCTTGGGGTGCCTTGGGAATCCCCAAGCTTAGGCTCTTGCCACTCCTTGTTCCATAATCCATCAAATCTTTACCTAAAAACTTGAAAACTTCACAACACAAAACTCAAACAGAAAATCTCATGAGCTCCGTTAGTATAAGAAACAAACCACCACCTTAAGGTACTGTAATGAACTCATTCTTTATTTATATTGGTGTTAAACCTACTGTATTCCAACTTCTCTATGGTTCATACCCCCCGATACTCGCCATAGATTCATCAAAATAAGCAAACAACACACGGAAAACAGAATCTGCAAAAAATAGAACAGTCTGTAGCAATCTGATTTGTTCGAATACTTCTGAAACTCCAAAAATTCTGAAAAACTTGGAAAACCTGGATAATTTGTATATTGATCTACTTCAAAAAGAATTGGTATTTTATCACGTTCTGGTGATTTTTAACAATTATTTTTGTGAGTGTAAAGTTTCTGTCTTTTTCAGCAAGATCAAACAACTATCACCCAGGAAGATCCTATTGGTTCTACTTGGCACAATCACTAATTAAAACATAAGAACACATATAAACAGAGGCTAGATGAATTATTTATTACTAAGCAGGAACAAAAAGCAAGGAACAAAAATAAAATTGGGTTGCCTCCCAACAAGCGCTATCGTTTAACGCCCCTAGCTAGGCATTGATAATTTTAATGATGCTTACATTAAAGACAAGAATTAAAGCACAAAGAGAGCATCATAGAACACGTGATAAACACATCTAAGTCTAACATACTTCCTATGCATAGGAATTTTATATGCAAACAAATTATCATAGCAAGCAAAAATTAGCATATGCAAGGAAGAAGAAAGAGACGATAGCAATCTCAACATGACGAGACGTAATTTAGTAAGATAAAAATTTATACAACCATATTTTCCTCTCCCATAATAATTACATGTAGGATCATAGGAAAATTCAACAAAATAGCTATCACATAACATATTCTCAATAGGATCCACATGCATGCGAAGTTGACAGTCTTCCAAAATAGTGGGATTATCATTAACTAAAGTCATGACCTCTCCAAACCCACTTTTATCAAAGGGATAATTAGATTTATGCCCCTAGTTGTGTCCCACTCGTCTGTTTTACCCCTAATTCCCAAAAGTCACCGGTTCTGTCCAAGTCACTTTGCTCCTCTTATGCTTTTGCCCTTTGACCGTTTGACCGTCAGTTTGAAAACTTCATAACTAATTCATACTGAATCAGAAAAATGCAAATAAGATACCAAAATGTTCAGGAAAACATCACCTATATGTCAGTGTCATTTGCATTCATGAAAAAAGTGTTGGAAAGTGCACATCCGAGTTTTAGCTCTTTTGATACCACCATGAATAGTGAACTCTAAAAAAATTCAAAACAAATATGGTGGCGAAGAACAACAAATGTTCTAAGTGCTTGCCAAGTTTCATTAGGGAACGACATTCGTGGAAGTCGTGGCAAAAAAATAATCTATTTTGGAGTGCTGAGTGTTTTTTTCCACGGCACCCACGAATGTTATTCCCTGATGAAACTTGGGAGGCACTTAAAACATTTGTCATTCTTTGCCAGCAATTTTTTTTTAATTTTTTTGAACTTTTTTAGATTTTACTATTCATGGTGGTAGCATAAGAGCTAAAACTCGGATGGGCACTTTCCAACACTTTTTTCATGAATGCAAATGACACTGACATATAGGTGATGTTTTTTTGAACATTTTGGTATCTTATTTGCATTTTTCCGATTTAGTATGAATTAGTTATGAAGTTTTCAAACTGATGGTCCAACGGTCAAAGGGCAAAAGCATAATAGGAGCAAAGTGACTTGGACAGAACCAGTGACTTTTGGGAATTAGGGGTAAAACAGACGAGTGGGACACAACTAGGGGCATAAATCTAATTATCCCTTTATCAAAAATACCATAAGATTGAACATTCTCCAAATACGTGGGATATAAAGTTGACACTCTTCCAAACCCACTTTCAATATTATTGCAAACACTATAATCAATCTCATATTCATCTTGGGGCTTAAATAAATTTTCAAGATTGTAAGAAGAATCACCTGAATCATGATTATTGCAACAAATAGTGGACATAGCAAAACTAGCATCCCCAAACTTAGGGTTTTGCATATTATTAGCACAACTGACATTAATAGAATTTATTATACCATCATTGCAATCATGCTTTTCATTCAAAGATCTACCATGAATCACTTCATAAAGTACTTCATCACAATTTCCAGATTCACGGATTTCAAGCAAAACCTCATAAAGATAATCTAGTGCACACAACTCACTAGCAATTGGTTCATAATTGGATCTCTTAAAAAGATTAGCAAGGGGACGAGGATCCATATCAATAGATTTTTAGCAAGCGAAGATGCAAGCACATAGAAGGCACATGGCAACACAAGCAAACGAAAAAGACGAACAGAAGAGGGGCGAAGAAAAGGTAAAGGTGAAGTGGGGGAGAGGAAAACGAGAGGCAAATGGCAAATAATGTAATGCGGGGGATAAGAGTTTGTGATGGGTACTTGGTATGTCTTGACTTGTGCGTAGATCTCCCCGGCAATGGCGCCAGAAATCCTTCTTGCTACCTTTTGAGCTGGCGTTGGTTTTCCCTTGAAGACGAAAGGGTGATGTAGCAAAGTAGCGTAAGTATTTCCCTCAGTTTTTGAGAACCAAGGTATCAATCCAGTAGGAGACTACATGCAAATCGCCTAGTACCTGCACAAACAATCAAGAACCTTGCAACCAACGCGATAAAGGGGTTGTCAATCCCTTCATGGCCACTTGCAAAAGTGAGATCTGATAAAGATAATAAGATAAATATTTTTGGTATTTTTGTTGTATAGATTGGAAAATAAAGATTGCAGAATAAATAGTAAACTAGAATTATAGATCGGAAACTTATATGATGTAAAGTAGACCCGGGGGCCATAGGTTTCACTAGTGGCTTCTCTCAAGATAGCATATATTATAGTGGGTGAACAAATTACTGCCGAGCAATTGATAGAAAAGCGCATAGTTATGAGAATATCTAGGCATGATCATGAACATAGGCATCACGTCCGTGTCAAGTAGACCGAAACGAGTCTGCATCTACTACTATTACTCCACACATCGACCGCTATCCAGCATGCATCTAGAGTATTAAGTTCATAAGAACGGAGTAACGCATTAGGCAAGATGACATGATGTAGAGGGATAAACCCAAGCAATATGATATAAACCCCATCTTTATATCCTCGATGGCAACAATACAATACGTGTCGGTTCCCTTTCTGTCACTGGGATCGAGCACCGCAAGGTTGAACCCAAAGCTAAGCACTTCTCCCATTGCAAGAAAGATCAATCTAGTAGGCCAAACTAAACTGATAATTCGAAGAGACTTGCAAAGATATTAAATCATGCATATAAGAATTCAGAGAAGAATCAAATATTGTTCATAGATAATCTTGATCATAAACCCACAATTCATCGGATCTCGGCAAACACACCACAAAAATAATTACATCGAATAGATCTCCAAGAAGATCAAGGAGAACTTTGTATTGAGATCCAAAGAGAGAGAAGAAGCCATCTAGCTAATAACTATGGACCCGAAGGTCTGTGGTATACTACTCACACATCATCGGAGAGGCTATGGTGTTGATGTAGAAGCCCTCCGTGATCAAATCCCCCTCCGGCAGATCGCCAGAAAAGGCCCCAAGATGGGATCTCACGGGTACAGAAGGTTGCGGCGGTGGAAAAGTGGTTTCGTGGCTCCCCTGGATCTTTTCAGGGTATAAGAGTATATATAGGCGAAAGAAGTAGGTCGGTGGAGCTACGAGGGGCCCACGAGGGTGGGGGGCGTGCCTACCCCCTGGGCGCGCCCTCCTACCTCGTGGCCGCCTCGTTGCTTCCTTGACTTCCACTCCAAGTCTCGTGGATTGAGTTTGTTCCCAAAAAGATCCCCGCAAAGGTTTCGTTCCATTTGGATTCTGTTTGATATTCTTTTTCTACAAAACACTAAAATAAGCAAAAAACAGCAATTTGCACTGGGCCTTTGGTTAATAGGTTAGTCCCAAAAATAATATAAAAGAGCATAATAAAGCCCATTAAACATCCAAAATAGATAATATAATAGCATGGAACAATAAAAAATTATAGATACGTTGGAGACGTATCAACATGTATTTCGTAAATAGTCATACGTGCTTATGGAAAGAACTTGCATGACATGTTTGGTCCTACCCTCCCGTGGCAGCGGGGTCGTATTGTAAACTAAGGGATATTAAGGCATCCTTTTAATAGAGAACCGGAACAAAGCATTAACACGCGGTGAATACATGAACTCCTCAAACTACGGTCATCTCCGGGAGTGGTCCCGACTATTGTCACTTCGTGGTTTCCGGATCATAACACGTAGTAGGTAACTATAACTTGCAAGATCGGATCTAGAACATGGATATAATGCTGATAACATAAACGGTTCAGATATGAAATGTAACATCCCAAATTTTCAATTTGGATTGTTATACATTAGATCATCATGCATATCATATTTTATTGCATTTTGATTTGCGATCCTAGAAATTTCACGCAACTCTAGGACCCACGGAGAGAGTTGGGGATTTTGTTATTTTCATATTTGGGTTTTCTCAAATTTTGAAAATAGGATCATTTGTTTTAATTATTTTTCTCTCCGAAAATATTTCATATCAAAATATATGAGAGGGGATAAAATGACTTCTCCACAAATAATGAAATATTGGAGGAAAAATATTAAAAACAAATATTTGATTTTATTTGATTTTATTCGAATTAGGAAAAATACGCGTTTTTCAAATTTGCATTTTAGGCCCAAATAAATGTTCATCTTGTCCGGCTTATTTGTAGAGGACGGGGAAAATTTATTTCGGGATTTTTGGAGTCTGTTTAGTATTTCTTTTCTTACTTTTTCCGCACGTTCGAATTATTTATTTATTTTTAAAAAAAGTCAACCGCCTTACGGGCCGTGTCCGACCCGGACACCTCAGCCCGGCCGGCCTTTAAAGCCGTGGCCCGAGCCCCGCCTCAGCCTAAGTCGCCGCCGCCCGCGCCGCCGCTGCCCCGCACCGCCCCCCATGCCGCGCCGCCGCCCGACCCGCCACCCGCCGGAACCCCGCCGCCTCTCGCCCGACGCCGCCACCCGCCGGAGCTGCTTGCCCGCCGCCGCCATCACGCGAACCGAGGTAGCCGCCGGTTTTTCTCGAAAAACCGTTCGGTTTTATTTCGAAACCGAGATGCGTTTTTTATATTAGACCGGTTTATTTTTTTCGGTTTAGTTAAATAGCGAACGCCCGTTTGTTCGTTCATTTTAACGAACGGTTTTCGTTTTTTTACAGACAGCGAACGTTCGATCGTTAGCCTGTTCGCCAGTTATTCTTTTTTCTCGGATTTTCCGCAATTATTCCTGATCGCGATTTCCGATCTGTTTTTTTCGTTTTAGTATAACTTTTCACTTGTTTATGGGAATCAGGCGATTCAAGCGTCTAGAGTTTTGTCTCGAAATTCTCTCTCCGTTTAACCAACTCAAACAAGTTTTTGCTACCATAAAATTTGACTTAGATCCAGATTAGTAAACGAAGCTTGTTTCTTTCGCCATTTGACCCGCGTTGCTTCGTTTGAATTGATTCTTTTTGCAAACCGGAGTTCTTAAGTTGAACTTTCTGGTTAGATCTGTTATTTTGAGTTTTATTTCGTGCACCCTTGCTTGATTTCTTATGTATGTATTGTTTGTTTGCGATAGAGTACCCGGAGTGCAAAGCGTGCTACTACGAGTCTCTAGGTTTCACGGATCATCAGCAAGGCAAGTAACACTTTGATCATACTTTTCATCACCCAGTTTTATTGCATTAGACCAATCCTCAAACAGTAGCATGATTAGGATCTAATTAATATGTGGGTTTTGGGAAGTAGATGAGGTAGTACCTATTGTCCTGTTTACTATCAAACCTTTGGGAGTTACTTCTACGTTTGCTTATATTGCTATGCTATGCTCGTAGACGTGGATTGGGTTTGAGTGAATTCTTCATGACAGATGTGAGATTATTAATTTATGGTTCAACTTAAGGTGGCTACTTTAATTTACATCTGGGTGGATTGAGGCACCTGGAGAACCCAGTGTTGCCTGTATTTTTGGATATCCCGGAGTACCCGTGTGATCATCCTATGGACCGCCACCCAGGCTCAAAGGGATCATGAGATTATTCATGCTAGAAACTTCCGTGTGCAGCCACAAGCTATTATGGGCTCTAGCATAGTTGAGTAGGTTACATGACCTCTTGAAGAGGTGTGCTAGCAGATGTAGGGGAAAGTAGGTGTAACTGTCCACCCGGAGTAAAGAGTAGTGTTTCTGAAAGACCGTGTCTCGGTCATCCGTTTCTCAAACACCATGTAGTGCGAGAAATCAAGTGGAGGCGATCGAGTCTTGTGGGGAAAAGTGCACAAACCTCTGCAGAGTGTACAAACTAATCATGATTAGCCGTGTCCTCGGTTATGGACATCTTGAGTTTCTGGTTCTTGGATTATCATGTGAATCTCATCATCATGTTACTTAATTTAATTTCATTGGGTTAATCACGTTCTTAATTGGGATTGAGTTGGAGGTACCTTCTCAATGTTTAGCAACCACCATGATAGTTAAATAAAATTTATTCCTTTGTGGTAGGGAAAAATTGGCTTTTCGCAAAACTGTAACCATAGAGCTTTCCACCAGCCAAATATGCATGTAGTGATAGCATTATTCTGTTCATTACTCTCTATGTGTTACTTTGCCAGCATATTCCATGTGCTGACCCGTTTTCGGGCTGCAACGTATCATGTTGCAGACTTTCCAGACGACGAGTAAGGAGCCTTAGGTCGTGGTCTTATACTCAGTGATGCCATTGGAGTTGATGGACTCACTTTATCTTCCAAGCCTTCCGCTGTTATCGTATTTTAGATGGCCCTAAGCCATATTTATTGTATTGAGTTCTCTTGAACTATTCGATGTAATAATTGTGTGAATGCTACTCTGTTATAAATCCTTCAAAGTACTGTGCGTGTCAGCATTACCGATCCAGGGATGACACTGATGCACATAGACTAGACTGTTTGAGGTCTGGTCGCTACAGAGATGGTATCAGAGCACACGCTGACTGTAGGACACGACCACTAAGATAAAGACCTAGATCACTACTCTCTTCTCATTTCTGACTCCTCTCCTTTCTTCCACTCTTTTAGGATGGCGGATGCAAGGAACAAGTTCGCGCAACCAGATGAGGATACACCTCTTGGACGACACTTGAAGGAAGTTACTAAGTACCTGAACATCGGAATACCAAGCTTCACCGGAACCTACAACTCCACACTACCAGAAGAGGAGCACTGGATGATTCAAGTTCAAGTTCCAGGAAGGACGTTCACGCCAATCACTGAGCCCATAGAGTTTTCCTTTGATTCACCAACCTGGAGTCTAGGAAAGAGCATGGCAGCCCACATCACCATGGGACGCGTTGGAGAAGTGTACCACAATGATCTCAAGGATACTATCTATCAGATTTGTGGGCGCCGAGACGAGCAATGGGAGATGATCAGTACCAGGAAGGATAGATCTATTGTAGCTTTCATCCAGGAGTTAAACCAGCACATTCGTCGCCAGGAGAACCAGATGTGCGCAGACATGATAGAACTGAAGAAGGAAAAGACTAGGATCATGGAACTGGAGGAAGAACTCAAGGCTACACGCGAGGATTATATGGAGGAAATCGTCGCACTAGTGGAGAAGAATGATGACCTGGCAAAGAAGCTAGGACTTTTCATGGGAGACCCAGCACCAGGAGGAGATGATGACGATTCTACTTGCCCGGAGAATTACATCATCATTGACGACACCGACTCGGACCCCAGTGAGGATGATTTGGAGGATGAAGCCGGAGCAGATATCATGGAGTCTTCGACTGAGCAATTTTTCTAGTAGACCACCAAATTAGTAGTAGTATTCCACCATGTATATATTATAGTCCAAGCACTTTGTAACGATAGTTAGAACGATTGTATGCCTTGTTTGAATTGATTGGAGTGATATGATTGTGTTTGTCTCATGTGCATATGGGTAGTGTTTCCCTCTAGACCTCTGTAACACCCACGATGCGGCTATATCTCCCACGTGTCGAGGCACGACTTAGAGGCATAACCGCATAGTGGTTTTGTTGCAAGAAGGGTCATCTTCACACAATCCCATGTAATGAACAAGAATGGGATAACGAGAGTTGTCTTACAATCGCCACTTCACACAATACATAAATATAATCCATACATCATCCAAAATACACACATAGACCGACTACGGTCAAAATCCATATGAAAATAAGATAACCCCAAATGCTAGGTCCCCGATCGTCCCAACTGGGCTCCACTACTGATCATCAGGAAAAGAAACATAGTAACGACCACGTTCCTCGTCGAACTCCCACTTGAGCTCGGTTGCATCATCTGCACTGGCATCGTCGACACCTGCAACTGTTTTGGAAGTATCTGTGAGTAACGAGGACTCAACAATCTCACAACCGCGAGATCAAGACTATTTAAGCTTATAGGAAAAGATGGTGTAATGAGGTGGAGCTGCAGCAGGCACTAAGCATATATGGTGGCTAACATACGCAAAAGAGAGCGAGAAGAGAAGCAACGGAACGGTCGTCATCTAGTAGTGACCAAGAAGTGATCCTGAACTCCTACTTACGTCATACATAACCCGAACCGTGTTCACTTCCCGGACTCCGCCGCGAAGAGACCATCACGGCTACACACACAGTTGATGTATTTTAATTAAGTCAAGTGACAAGTTCTCTACAACCGGACATTAACAAATTCCCATCTGCCTCATAACCGCAGGCACGGCTTTCGAAAGATAATACCCTGCAGGGGTGTCCCAACTTAGCCCATCATAAGCTCTCACGGTCAACGAAGGATAAACCTTCTCCTGGAAAGACCCGATCAGTCTTGGAATCCCGGTTTACAAGACATTTTGACAATGGTAAAACAAGACCAGCAAAGCCACCCGAATGTGCCGACAAATCCCGATAGGAGCTGCACATATCTCGTTCTCAGGGCACACCAGATTGTCCAAGCTTCCGATAGGCGATCCCAGAGTTGCCCCTGGTGGCCACCGGCGACTGACAGGTTGGACCAATACTCAGAGGAGCACTGGCCCGGGGGTTTAAATAAAGATGACCCTCGGGCTCGCGAAAACCCGGGGGAAAAGGCTTAGGTGGCAAATGGTAAAACCAAAGTTGGGCCTTGCTGGAGGAGTTTTATTCAAGGCGAACTGTCAAGGGGGTCCCATAAATCACCCAACCGCGTAAGGAACGCAAACTCAAGGAACATAATACCGGTATGACGGAAACTAGGGCGGCAAGAGTGGAACAAAACACCAGGCATAAGGCCGAGCCTTCCACCCTTTTACCAAATATATAGATGCATTAATTAAATAAGAGATATTGTGATATTCCAAAAATATCCATGTTCTAACATGGAACAAACTTCAACTACACCTGCAACTAGCAACGCTATAAGAAGGGCTGAGCAAAAGCAGTAACTTAGCCAAACAACGGTTTGCTAGGAAAGGATGGTTAGAGGCTGACATGGCAATATGGGAGGCATGATATAGCAAGTGGTAGGTAGCGCATCATGGCAATAGAGCGAACAACTAGCAAAGCAAAGATAGAAGTGATTTCGAGGGTATGGTCATCTTGCCTGCAAGGTTCTCAGAGTTGTCGAAAGCTTGATCCTCGTAAGCGTACTCAACAGGTTCCTCGTTCACGAACTCGTCTGCCGGCTCTACCCAAAACAAGAACACAAGCAACGGAACCACAATCAATCACGAGAAATGCACAAGCAACATGATGCACAACATGTATGATATGCGAGATGTGATATGCGATGCATATGCGTGCTCCGGAAGAAAAATGATGAACAAGCCAGTAACTTGGCAAACCAAGCATTCCATTGGAAAGATGAGATGATTTCAGTCGAAATCGATATAAAGATCACCGGAAACGGATGCACAATTTGCAAATGGCAAGCAAAACAAGAATGACACGAAGCTGCGATTAACAGCATGATAGCACTTAGAATGCAACAAGAAACTCTGCTACAGCCCTCCAACGTAGCAACAAAGCATATGGCAGTAATCTACAGGAGATTCTTGACAAAAGATGAACACTGAGATATGGATATATCACAACATAACAAGCTCAAACAAGCATGGCAAAAGTGCAAAAGATATCAGGTTTACAGACTTGATGAAATTACTGGAAATGACTGAAACAGCATCAGATAGCAATGTTCAGAGCACGAAATCAACATGCTACAGGAACTTAACATGGCAAAACAAGGCATGGCAGTATTCTACTAAATGCATATGACAAAAGTCCCTTAGTGACCATAAGCCAAAAAGGACCAGAAGATATGATGGCAACCATGTAAACATAGCAACTTCGTTAACAGGTTTCAGACTTGGCAGAAAACAGAGCATGGCAGAAACAGACATTATAAGGGCATCTTTGTGAGCTTGATGCACTCACCACAAAGCAATGCATGACAAAACAAGCATACCTACAGCAATATGGCAAGTTTATGAAGCTATCCATGGCAAGAGAAAATACATAGAATGTATGAAACAAGTACAACAAGCTTGGCAAAATTGAATATCATGTTAAGAATCTGCCAGAAATATTTTATAGCAAAAGTAGAGCAAGATTGAGTCATGTTATGGCACTCCATAATTGCAAACAAGGGCAGGAATCGATCAATTACAACAATATCTACAAAACATCCTTACTGAACATCACCAAAATAAGCATGGATCTCTCTGTAGCCACATGGATACATAGCAACAAAATAACAACAGACGGACTTGGTAAATTTACAAGTCCCTGAAAACAGAAACATCATGAAGCCTAGTTTGCATTCTTGTGCTAGTCACCACATAGATAACAAAAATACATGGCATACACCACTGTAAAGATGGCATGGCATACATCAAAACACAGGTAGAGCTCATGCCCATAAGATGCACAGATTAAATGCAACAAAAATAACAAATCCGCAAGTTCTGATAAGTGCCAGCAGATAACAGCAACTAGCACTCTTGCATCAGAGATTTGGTCATCAAGATGAACTCAAATGAACATGGTGCAATGGAACAAAATGAAGAGCATCTAGAGACGAACATTTCGATATATTACACGCGTGAAACGGAGCTATATGCAGATAGTTATGATGCGATGAACAGGTGCACATATTGTAAAATATTAGGACAGGATTTTCGGGAGAGGGGAGAGTCAACCTTTGGCGTTGACTGGATCGGGATCCAGATCGGATCGAGGCCGAGCTCGCCGGAGCAGCTGGCTCGACGGCGGCCGGCGCTCGGGGGGAGGGAGAGGAGCCGGAGAGGAGGGAGACGACGCGGGCGGCGGAGGACGACGGCGGCGGGGTCCGGCGAGGCGGCGGG